>NW_028155546.1:192500-354127 GCF_963454915.1 Gymnoscopelus microlampas
CTGATCCCTTATTGCCGCTGCATTTGCTGGCTCTGTATTATTTGGAGCTGGCAGATGCAGATCAGCTTGCTGCCTTCAGAAATCCTCTAATCTGTCCTCATTGACGTCTAACATCAATCCATTACGCATGGCAATGTTGTTTAGCACACAACATGCCACAAAGAGGGATGCTACCTTCTGAGGAGTGTATTGCAAGGTCCCACCTGACCTGTCCAAGCAGCGGAATCACATTTTGAGCTGGCCAAATGCATGCTCAATTACAACACGTGCCTTTGAAGTGTTTGCCAGACCCAGAGGGTCGGCCTACATGAGGCTTTGTCTGTCCATCTTTCGTCCCTCTTTTGTCCCTCTTTCGTCCCTCTTTTGTCCATCTTTTCCTCTGCACACACGTCATGCGAAGTCCGGCCATTCAGATTTCCACCACTAGGGGTCTGGCAGTGGAGTCCAGCTCGCCAAAGGCAAAGTCTATTTGAAAGTGCGGGCTTTAATGCAGTCACTCTCCATTGACATGCATTTTGTCCTCCTCAGCATTCTTCTTGTTGAGTCCCCTAAAGTACTTCTCTCTGAAGGCATTGTGTCCCTGATAAGGGTTGAAGCCGGGGTCTGACAGGTGGACCCGATTATCTGACTCCTCAGGTATCTTGATTTTCTCCATGGTGATGAGGCGTCGGGAGGTGGGACTGGAGAGAGTCTGTTCACAGTTACTGATCAGCCTGAGACAGGGATGGAGGGGAACCGTCTCCTCACAGTACCTAGACTCTGGCCTGTAGATGGGCAGCCAATAAACCAGCCTTCCACCCATGACCAGGTGGTGGGCAGAGAAGTTTAGCAGATCTGAAAAGATATCGCTCAGATGGTACGCCTTAGAGACAGGAACATGGTTCTCTCCAAAGTATCCTTCTGACGGTCTAGTTACATCCTTGTTGGATCCTGTTCTTGTGGACTCACGGATACCATATGGAGGGTCAGTGATAATGGCATCAAACAGCATGCCCTCCCTCCAGACAGGTTTGGACGCATCACACACCATGACGTCTATGTAGGACTTCTCTGTTCCATACTGACGCAGGTTGGCTCTGATGTTCTCATCAGGACCTCGCCACTTGTGGTTTTTCCGACTGGATCTCCCTTTTCCATGAATTGTGTTGTAGTCAATATCTGCTCCACAGACATAGGCTCCAACATGAGAGCATGCAACCAACAAGCTGCCAGTGCCAACGAATGGGTCAAAGACAAGGTCATGTTCTTTGACCTTGGCATGGTTTGCCATGATGAACGAGAGGCCAGCATCCATACTGGTGTTGCCGATGAAGTGTCTGTTCTTCACACTGTGAGAGTGAATGAGCTCACGCTGCCCATCCGCTATCCATCGGCCAAAGTAAACATGGAAAGGATCATCAGGGATGTTGTTGGGGTCAGTGCCGTAGTCCTCTAACAAACAGAAGACGTGCTGAGGAGTTTTTAGGCTTACGGAGCCCTCAAACGAAAGGTATTCCAGGGCATCAATCTTCGTTATTCTGTCAGCAAACTCCAGAGTCTTGTTGAATGTGTAGACATTGATTTTGTATGTGGAGTCTTTCTGCATGAATGGTGCCATGTTTTCTGACGGATACTTCAAGAGGGATTCTCGGAGTTCACTGTGTGTTCGTCGATGTGGGACCATGTAACTCTTCCATTCCTCGCTTCCATTACAACGCTGACTCGGAGAAGTGTGAACTGTTCTTATATGGAGGCTGTTACGTCAACCGGAACAACTTCCTGACCAGACAAGAGTGTGCCAAGAGATGCGTTCGCGATCCCACCGTACCTGGTGCGTATAGAGCAGTGGTTCTCAAACTTTTGTCAATAGGCTCTATGCACAGCAGC
Organism: Gymnoscopelus microlampas; assembly: GCF_963454915.1. Taxonomy (NCBI): domain Eukaryota; kingdom Metazoa; phylum Chordata; class Actinopteri; order Myctophiformes; family Myctophidae; genus Gymnoscopelus; species Gymnoscopelus microlampas. The sequence continues at coordinate 194,367 of NW_028155546.1, forward strand.
CATATTGGAAAGAAATTGGGCCTCTTCTTACTTCCTTCACAGGTTTTACCAATGATACTAATGAAGGCTCTGTTCCATTCTGATATTGTGCATGTTGGCTCACTAGAAACACTCCAATTTGGTTCCCAAATGGCCCCTTATGGTGGGTGTGTAACTCTCAGAGTGTACAAATGGAACCAAATGGACCCGTGAGGGTCCATTTGGTTCCATTTGGTTCCATTTGTACACTCTCAGAGTTATGGGGGTCCTTGAAAATAAGAGACCACTGTGCGACAACAAATGGAACAGAGCCTTAATTAGTATTATTGGTAACACCTGTGAAGGAAGTAAGGAAGGGGCCCAATTCATTCCCAATATGGCTGCTGTGCATAGAGCCTATGTCAAGTTGATTATGTATTTGGCCGCAGACCCCACATCTGAAGGTCTTGTGCCCAGGACCCCCGGAAGAGAAGATTTATACAGCAGATGTGCAAGCGTTGGCGTTGAGTAGCAAAAGCTGCATTCAAGTTACTTTCATGTTAATGGTGACTCAAGTAGAAGTAAAAGTAGTTATGCAAGTAATGACTTGAGTAAGAGTAAGAAAGTGTCTGGTGAAAATGCAAGCAGGCTGCGATACTGAGATACTTGTTAATTTTATATTTTGTAATAATAGGAAGTCAAAGTGTTTAAAAAACATTATATTGTAAATGCTTGTCTGATAAAAATAAACAATGTGCAACAATGACCAAGTAAATGTAGGCTACTCAAGTACTGTACTTAAAGTAATACTAAGTACGTTTTTCAATAAAACTAAAGTTAAATTGTATATCTTTTGTGAGTGGCAAATGTTTCACAACACCACTCCATGAATTTCCGCGAAAATGACGTCATCTGGCCGGAAAACGGAAGCAGAAATGCACCAGTTTCCTGTTTGGCCAGGAACTACCCCACCGGTTTCCTGTTTGGCCAGGAACTACCGCGCTAATAACAAAAAGGAAACTCACGCTGATTTTTGTCACGGAGTGAGACAAGATTGTTGGACCCAAGTGCAGAAGCGACGAGACAGAGGCAGAGCAGTCTAATTAAAGGATATTCATTAAGATAATGAACTGGAAACACAAAGACAAACTGGGAAACACTAAACTAATGACATGTAAACAGAACTGGAACAGACATACTCACATATGACAATAACTAATAACCTGGTGAAGGGCACACACAAACACAGTTCTTAAATAGACACAGGACTAACAAGACACAGGTGAACACAACGACAAATCAACACAGGGATTGGCTGGGGCACAACAGGACACAGGTGGAGAACATAACTAATCACAGGGAGGAGAGACAAGACAGGTAGCAAACACTAGGGCAGACAGGAAACACTAGGAACAATACTACACAATAAAAGTACAAGGAGAACAAAAAACTAAACATAGGTGGACACAAAAACGAATAGACTTAACTGATTGAGAGACACACAGACAAACATGCAGACAAGCACATAGACAAACAGACAGGCACAAACTGAGACAAACCAAGAGACAAACAAAGTAACTGACAGACAGCCAAACAGGCGGACAAACAGGCAGTCTGACATAACAGGGGGGTAAACAGGTTAGAGGACTGGGGAGTAGACAAACGCACAAGAAGACTGGCATACACGCTAGCAGACATACAGACAGAGAGACAGGCAGACATACAGATCGGAAGACCAGTCAACAGGTTGGTTTGTGGCCCAACCGAACCTCTGGGGCATGGAGCTCCAGAGCCGAGCAGAGGGGGCTGGGGAGAGGCAACAGTCTGTGGAAACTGAGGCCCTGAGACCCGGGGAACAAAAGGGTTGATGGGCGGTGGGACTGGGGCGAAGACTGACCTCTGGAGTGCCGGTGGAAGTTCATAATGTTCAGATTGGTCAGGTTTGTCAGCTGAGAAAGCTGACAGGGGTTCAGGTGGAGCAGAAGGCGGCAGCGAAGCCTCAGTGGCACTGAGCTGCTGTAGCGGAGCCTCTGTAGTGCTGAGCTGCGGCGGCAGAGCTTTAGTGGCGGCACGCTGCGGCGGCGCCTCTATGGTGCTGAGCTGCGGCGGCGGCAGAGCCTTAGTGGCGGCGAGCTGCTGCGACGTGGCCTCTGTGGCGCTGCTGGGCGGCGGCTGAGCCTCTCTGGCGCTGCTGGGCGGCGGTTGAGCCTCTCTGGCGCTGCTGGGCGCCGGCTGAGCCTCTCTGGCGCTGCTGGGCGGCGGCTGAGCCTCTCTGGCGCTGCTGGGCGGCATGTCGTCATCGCTGGGCGGAGGCGAATCTGTATCACTGGGTAATGGGGTGCGCCGGTGGCGACGGGAGCGGCGGCGACCAGACCTCTTACGAGGCCTCGACTGGGCACTGGCAGAATTGGCAACACGACCCAGGATGATGTTCTGGTCACCTACCCCACGGAGATCTCCCAGAGCCAGACTGGTGCCTAGGTATGGGTCGACATCTGAATCTGGGTCAGAATAAACAGGGATCTTGACCCTGCTCTGAATATAGCTTATGACGTCCATGGGCTGAATCTCCTGTAGGGCAGGATTAGGGCTGGCAGGTTGCAGATTCAGGGCCCCGATCCTGACAGGAGGAGCAGGCTGGGAAGCAGGGGTGACTGAGGTGGAGCCAATGAAGTTCTTTAGCCTCTCACGGACGTCATTCAAGTGTGGCACAAAGTGGCTCACCCATGGCCTTTCCTGGAACCACTGCTGCTGGGTCGAAATCCTCTTTTCAAATTCAGCACGCTGATTGAGAGTGGAGGCAATGAGGCAAGTCACTGCAGAGTCAAATTCATCCACCCTTTGCTGGAAAAGTCTCTGTTCTGCTGGGTCCATTTGACCAGGTTATTCTGTCACGGAGTGAGACAAGATTGTTGGACCCAAGTGCAGAAGCGACGAGACAGAGGCAGAGCAGTCTAATTAAAGGATATTTATTAAGATAATGAACTGGAAACACAAAGACAAACTGGGAAACTAAGCTATACTGGGAAACACTAAACTAATGACATGTAAACAGAACTGGAACAGACATACTCACATATGACAATAACTAATAACCTGGTGAAGGGCACACACAAACACAGTTCTTAAATAGACACAGGACTAACAAGACACAGGTGAACACAACGACAAATCAACACAGGGATTGGCTGGGGCACAACAGGACACAGGTGGAGAACATAACTAATCACAGGGAGGAGAGACAAGACAGGTAGCAAACACTAGGGCAGACAGGAAACACTAGGAACAATACTACACAATAAAAGTACAAGGAGAACAATAAACAATACTACATAATAAGATTCAGAGACACAGATCCTGACATTTTAAGAGATTGTATGATTTGAAGATCGAAAAACAACAGAAAAGGAAAACACAGCTCACGGTAACTAAAGCTCCACTGGCTAAGAGAAACGATCCACAGATCGTATGAAACAATTAGAAGAACGCTTTTTGAAACGCTTCCGTCTTCCGGTGAAAACAAATGGAATTCTGGGTAACAGAGGAATAAACGAACGGCCTGCAGTGACGGTAATGACCAGCAGAGGCTGCTAAAAATCGTTATTTGTGGACCTGCATTGTATAACTTTAAGTACAACTTCAAGGTATTTTGAGTATCATCACTTTACAGGAGTATTTTCAATTTTCAATCCTTTTCCTTCTACTCTACTTCATCTCAGAGGCAAATATTGTACTTTTACCACAATTAGTTGAACACTTTTATTTAGTTACTTGTTACTTTGTAGATTTTGATTATTACTACAAAACAATCATTAACCACTTCATCACTACTTTGGCTATTTGAAAATAGCCGATCTACAAGCTGTGTGCTTGTAGATCTGCTATTTTCAAAAGATGTGTATACATTTGTAATGCTTGTGAAATGGGACATTCTGCATATTGAGTAATTTTACTGTTGGTAATTTTACTGTTGGTCGGACTTTTATGTGTAACAGAGTATTTCTTCATTATGGTATTGATACTAAGTTAAAAAAATATTAGTACTTCCATCAGTGATGGTCATGTTGTCCAACATAAAATGTCATTGTCATGTTGTTTATCTCCATCAGAAACTAGTTGGTGTTTTGTTCCCAAGAAGGTGGGAGCATGTAACTCTTCCATTCCTCGCTGGCATTTCAACACTTACTCAGAGAAGTGTGAACTGTTCATGTATGGAGGCTGTTACGCCAACAGGAACAACTTCCTCACCAGACAAGCACCTGTCTCCTCTCACACCTGGTGCGTATAGAGCAGTGGTTTGCAAGGTTTTTGAGCGGTGCCGGCTGCTCCAACATAAATGACCGAGTGTGTTTGTCCGTATGTAAGTCTGTATGAGCATGGCCTCAACAGTTGATTGCAACACAAAGATGCAACCAGTTACACTTTTTAAGCACCAACGGGAGACAGTGCAAGACACGCGCCACTTAAATACATGTACACACACACACACACACACACACACACACACACACACACACACACACACACACACACACACACACACACACACACACACACACACACACACTCCACAGCTGTGGAACGGTAGACATTAACATATTCGAAGCCAGTGATTCTCAAAGTGTGATCTACGGACCCCCTGGTGTCCTTGAGGGGGTCAGCATAATTAGTTAAAAGGAGGGCAACAAATACTTTAAAATATGCTTGATATGATAGTATTATTGGTAATTGATTGATATTAATATAAATATTATATTATTATTATTATTATTATTATTATTATTATTATTATTATTACCCTTATTATTATATTCAAACAATTTAAAAACAAAACACTACGTATGTTATAATTTGGCATTCTCAGAACCAAGAAATACTCTTTTTTTAATAAAGGTTTCAGACCTTTATATGTGAATACATTGATACAAACAGTCATAAGTGGTGGGATGGGATGGTTTGGCCTATCACTGTGTTCCCTGTCACTTCCCATCCCCACTGTTGTGCTGGGGTGGTTGTAGACCAGTGGTTCTATAATGTCAATCACCCCCAAAATGGTCGTGGACCCCCATTTGAAAATATTTTGTGCCAGAGATCCCCATACAAATATTTGTATTGTTAAAATCTTTCGAAAACTATTCCCTATTTTTCACATCTTTTTCGAGCGTTAAAAAAGTAGCATATCTTCAAGCTCACACAAAGTGACGCGTAGTGAGCTAGAGTTAAAGTAGTTAAACAAATGGGGACCCCCTTGAAATGCCCCTAGGAATCCCATTTTGAGAAACACTAGTGTAGACCAGTGGTTCTCAACCTGGCTGCGACCCCAAAATAATCATATTTGAGCTGGCGACTCAGGTAATATTTAAAATTTGGCCAATGTTTGACCATGTTTTGTATAGGTTTGTTGAATACTTTTGACGCAGCGATGGTGTTATGTTTCTGTATTAAAAGGGACTTCAAAGTCCTTAAACTCTCACTTTAGAAATGAGCACATCTACCTTACAATTGGGATCTACAGTCATGCGCCACGACGGTTGTCTGTGGCCAACACGACGGTTGTCTGTGGGCAACTTGCATCAGTGTTGCCACACTTGCGCGCCAGCAACAAGCAACCAGCTTCATCCAACAGCACCGCGCTGCGCACTGCGCATGCGTGGACGCACTTTCCCTAACCAATTACACGCCACTTCACGCTTACAACTCCTGGACATGGCAACCCCGCCAACCACGCCCCCCATCCAAATACTGTCTGTCTGTCTGACTCTTTGAGAGGGTTGAACGCAGCGCGCGCCGTCTCGCTGGGCTGAGCGTCTGGAAACACTGTTGCTCTCGCTTTTGGTTTGCGTCTCCAAAACATCTACAGCCCACTTCACGAGAGCCTCGCGCCAGCGACTAGATGGAAGGGTCGCGAAGCGACCCGCACCTCTAGTACAGTTACACTTATACTGTATGTTGGTTTGTTTACTGTCGACCCACAGGTTGAGAACCACTGGTGAAGTCACTTCTTTTCACCTGACAGTGAGTTTGTATGGGAGAGAGAAGTGCAAACAGAGCTGGACTTAGTCCATTTATGTCAGCTTGCTTGTTACAGTGAGAGAGAGGGGCTCGCTCTCAGAGGAGAAGTTATGAGAAAACACAGAGATGTCATGAACACAGCTGTAGTTCCCCTGGTGGGTGTGGTCTGCAGCAGGAAAGAGGAAGTTGGCAGAGTGATTGACAGCTGGCTGGGTGTGGTCGTGTGTTGCCTTGGATCCAGTGAAGGTGAGGTGGAAGGAGCCTCCTGGGTACTGTGGCTGGATGGAGCAGGTGATGGAGAAGATGGAACCCTCGGACATCTGTAGCCCCTGCTGCTGGCCGTCGGAAACCCCGTTTATGGAGGTGGTCATGTTTGGCTTAAACAGATCTGTTACAAAACAGGTGATTGGCTGAAACAGCAGATACTTACAAAGCAGACAATGAAATTTAGCTAAAGTTATGATAGGGCTCAATTCGGTTTTAAGGGTGTATCAGACAAACAATGGGTTTTCTTTAAAATCGGAGCTGCAGTGGAAGCTCGGAATTAATTTCTGACCTTTGCCCTGTCTTTGTGCTGTGTGCCTTTGGAATTTGGTGTCTTGCCATGTGACAATGTGGTCCCTCTCCAAAATCATTCAAACCTGTTTATGTATGTTATGCATATGCATAAATCAAGCTGTAAAATATAATAAAATATATAATATAATATAATGGCATTGCCCATATGGGCAGTGGGCAATGCCATAATTGTTAAATTAGTTTGCATCCTGATGCAGAGAATAAAGACATATCCTTCAGCTTTGGGAAATTGGGAACAGTCCATATATATATATATATATATATATATATATATATATATATATATATATATATATATATATATATATATATACACACACACACACACACACACACACACACACACACACACACACACAAACACACACACGCGCACACACGCACACACGCGCACACACGCACACACGCACGCGCACACACACACACACACACACACACACACACACACACACACACACACACACACACACACACACACACACACACACACACACACACACACACACACACACACACACACAGAGAGAGAGAGAGATTGATATCTACGATATCTAGCTACTACTGTAGCCAGCCTAAAGAAAAGAAAATAACAGAAAAGGGATTCAATGTCACTGTCTGTTACTCTTACTTGAACAATTCAGCTGCCGTTGGTCACCGCCATTAGTAGATGTAACATCAGAATTACGATGCCATTTTATACACTCCCAGAATGAAGACTCAGACCCATGACAGTTAGATTTAATCCACCATAGACTCATATATCTTGGATCAGAACACTTTTCTGTTGCTTCAACATAGCCGCAGCCCAGCTGTCTGCACACTATAGCAGATGACTTCTGGTTCCAGGACCAATCATCCACTTTTCTCCACTGTCCCAGGTATTTCATCTCCAGTATACCATTGCAGTGACTGGTTCCTGCCACCAACCTGACATCGTTAGACTCTGCACAGAGACAAGAGAGTAAGTCACACTACAAATGACCAGAGTTAAAAATGTCCTTGGCAGACCGGAATCTTAGCGACCAGAACACAATTCCACCTGGTGTGAGGTACAATACCATGCTTGTGACAGAAACAAAGCACTTAAAACAATTGATTTAATGTGCTGATTGTGTCAATTGTATTCAAGTTGAGAGCGAAATATCACTATCCATATCACAAGTAATATTACTTTCTGATATAATGCATCATGATATGATATGGTAGTCAGTCAGTCAGTCAGTTAGTTACATACCGTATAAAGACAATAGGCCGCATTCAAGAAGCGTGGGTATGCTCAGATTTTATACTAAAGCACAAATACAAGTGTTTCCAGTCTAATTCATCATTGTTATTCCCAGTGTGATTAGTTCGGTAGGTGCACACACACAAACCTACGTCTGCTGCTGTTGGGCACTCGTATGTGGGATACAACATGCATAGCTGTTATTAGCATGCCTTATTCTTAATGCAAAATCAATTCCCATAGTGCCAATTACCTCCAACAATGGCCAACATTTTGTCAAAACATATTTAAAAGAAAACAAAAAGAGGTATACTATCTATTGCTTGTTTTTGAAGTGAGGATGCATGAGCATAATGACATGAGGCAAATTCCAGCCTATTTCTAAGTGTTTTTAGTTGATAATTATTACAGTATGTTCTGCTTGCCATTTATACAAGCGTGACCATAATTTGGCAAATCGATTTGCCTATCACGCTTAATGTTGCAAGAGATCACCATGATATAAAAATTATCCTTTTTTTCTTTTTTTACTTAGCTGGTATTGTAGCCTATATCATATTTTTACCACAAAATAACAGAATTGGTCAGGGTTGAAATTGAGGTTTACCTTAGGGGTGGGATGATATGGGTACCTCACAATACGATATATATCACGATATTAGGCCCACGATAACAATATATATCACGATATTCGACGATATTCGATATATTGCGATATCACGATATTCGATATATGTTGCAAGAAATTTCACCAACGATATATCACGATATCTGAAAATATCGATATATTGCGATATCACGATATATTGCATGAGAATTCACCAACGATATATCACGATAGTCCTTGTATTCAATTCATAAACACATAAAATAGCACCAAACAGTTCAAAATCATCATTACACAAATACAGAGTAGGAAAAACTACGTATCACAAACTTAAAAAAAAATAAAAATAATAATATCGATTTTTTTTCGGCAGTATATCGATTATTTATCGCGGGAGAAAGTATCGCGATATATCGATATATCAATATATCAATATATCGTCCCACCCCTAGTTTACCTGGGTAGTCCAATGAAATATTGTCATTACTATAGAGTACAGAATCCTGACGTCACTCGTTCATCCTCTGGGTCGTAAAAGTAATTTCTCTATGGAGAATAACATTGGGTCATTTTAGAATCGTCTCATATAAGAATTGGGGTCCAAAAATAAACAAACTGTCTCTGTGAAATTGTCAGGGAGGAGCCTCTGTATCGTTTATGATAGTCACTCATATTTGATACATTCTGTTTCTGGTGAAAATGTAACTAATTCGGCAGAAGTAACATTAGCGTTTTCTCACCGTCAGTTGATGCTTCATATCCATAAGAGTAAAACCGCCAGGGTCATTTGTTTATTTATTTAACACAGTTCTTATTTGACGCGGAAATAAACACGTCTATGGGAATTCAGAACGGGGGTGAAAAAACGCGACCCAGGTAGGATGTGTAAAGTACGTCAGACTTTGGTGCTCTATTATTATTCTATTTGTTTATCAAATATTTGTGTCTCGCCCACATTTATTCTGTATTCGTATCAACCAATGACGCGTTATTATGGATCCCACGCCAGGTCCTGGCAAACCCGCTGTGATTGGTCAGTAGTCGCTGTGACAGTTCTCGTTTTTGCAACTATGCCTATACCTAACCTTAACCCTAACCCTAACCTCAGTAAAACTATACCTAAACCTAACCCTAACCCTGACCCTAACCTCAGTAAGACTATGCCTGAACCTAACCTTAACCCTAACCCTAACCTCAGTAAAACTATGCCTGCCAGGGAGCCAATCAGACAGGTAAGGCGGGTCTAAATCCTGGAGCGTTGGTGGGATCCATAATCAGGCACCAATGACATGGCTCTGCTATCAGCTATCAGTGTTAAATGGGGTGTGGAACAATGCAAATGGGGCACATGTGAACGTGCATTTGATTTGGGAACATTTGAGATTCATCATTTGATACACGTTATCCGCACATTTCCGTAAATCAAACGTGTGTCTTTACTAAGTCACAAAACTACACTAAAATATAGTCAAAATTTGGCTTTGTGAATGAGGCTCAATGTTTCTCAATAATTTAGGCATGGATAACCGATTTGCAACACATACAAGCCATGGGTAGATAATTAAATGTAAAATATAATTTCATTATAAAATAATAATCCAAACCAACACTGTAATTTATCTTTTACCTGAGCAGGTGAGTCTAACAGTATTATCAGGTGAGCAGGTGTTTCTAGTTGAGCTTGATGTTCCACAATCCATGAGAGCAGACTCATTGCCTTTACACTGGAACTCTTTGGCCCACATTGGACCCTTCACTTCGTCAAAGAGCTCCCCCTGGAATAGCCTGCTCCAACGCTCCTGATTTCGTGTCTAGAGGGGCGGGTGTATAGAGGCGCAGAGAGACTGCGCCTGATCCCATTGGTTCACCGATCTGTCCGTCAACCCCCGCCCCGTTAACACAACATTATGGGCGACGCCCACTGCACTCTGGTTGGTTGGGGAAATCCCACTTCCTTAGACCCAGGACAGGCTATGGTTGGTCCAGGCTTTTCTTTTTTAGCAAAACTAAACAATAAAAGCCTGGAGATCGAGGCTACCCCTGGAACCACGAAGGAGCTCCACAGCCAAGCTCCCTACAGACCACCTCTGCATCCTGCTGGTCAAAGTCATCTTTACACACTGAGACCCAAGACTGATTAGACCTCACTTCCAGTCTGCCTGAACACAAACTAGCCCTAGACCACGGATATGGCAACTCGTCCTTATCCACCAGCCTCACAGACTCTGGGGGGGGGGGGGGGGGGGGGATAGAGAGAGAGAGAGAGAGAGAGAGAGAGAGAGAGAGAGAGAGAGAGAGAGAGAGAGAGAGAGACTAAATGGAGGTGAGTGTGAAGAGACGGCTGTGGAGGAGTAGAGAAAATCTTGATGTGGAGAGAGATTGTATTAATAAGTACATGAGAAAATAAATAATCACCATCAGAGGGGTGGGGGGTGAGTTGAGAGATATTTAGATATTTAGATTGACACCATCTGAGCAGCCATCTTGCTGGGTGAAGCAGTAAAAGCAATTTCCCCTCTCTCATGGACCAGAAAAGACTCCCTTTTCCCTTATACATTCACACATACAGACTGAATAGAGCATATGATATGGAGAGAAGCCTTCTGAACTCGTTGTTTTTGTTACCTTTACAGGTCACCTCAATTTTAGTAGTGGTTGAATCGTCTTCGATTGGCCCACACTCCCTCAGTGAAGGTTCAGACCCATCACACCGAGATGAAATGCTCCATGCAGGTTGCCTGCGAACACTCTGTATTTCTGTTGAACTAGCAGTGCCACAGTTCACCTGTCTACACATTATATTTGATGACACCCCTGTCCAGAAAGGGCCACGGTCAACTAGTCTCCACTGTCCTCGGTGTTTCATCTCCACTATACCATTACAGTGACTGGTTCCTCCCACCAACCTGACATCACCAGCTTCTGTACAGAGGCAAGAAAGTAGGCATAAAACTAAATATTAGACTTTGTCGTCCTCATCAATATATGACCTCTGTCCCAGTCCCTATCAGAGTTCAACCTGTGTAGCCTGGAGGTTGAAACAACACAAGAGGTTCAGCCTGATAATCTACTGACTGACAGGCTGTCTCACGCACAGCCACGATCAAAATCAAGGTTTGTTGTATTCATGTTATTCTGTTTGTGGGGGGTCCCCACATGACAAACAGATCTATTTTTTAGATTTAAATCTGAACGTTTATGTAGATATACGAGTTGTAAATGGAGAAATGCAAACACCAAGTGTACGTTCAGCCATCTTCGGTGAAATACTTCCATACGAACGTCGAGCGGCCTGTTGTTTAGCTAGGGCTGCCCTCACAGCTGCTGTGTTCGCTACAATGTTATATTGATTATACAACTAGATCCGGTCCCGAAAAAGACTAACGCAATACTGGCCGCTTCGGCGCTTCTTCCCACAGTGGTGACGTTAGTTTCAGCCTCAGGTTGAATATTCACCCAGTGGATATTAGTCCAGTAAAGTAAAAATACCTCAAAATTGTACTTAAGTACAATACTTGAGTAAATGTACTTAAGTTACATTACACCACCACAGAGGAGCGATACTGATGGGCGGGGATTAGGCTTGGTTACAACCAGATCCATACAGAGATCAATAGTTGTGTAGCTCAGACTGTGATGGTTCACTGTGACCTGAATGACAAATGATCCATTATTGGATAATGCAATTGGGCCCCCAAATAATTGACAAAAGACAATTGGCAATCATATAACACTAATATAAGTAAAAGAATAATGTAAAAACATTTTTTTTTCTTTAAAACCTTGAAAATGTGTTTTCATTGTGACACTGATACATAGAAACAAAGAGTTCCATTGATCCAAGCTGGAACAAAATCGATTGATTGATCATTAAAATAAACATGCTCTGAAAATGCACGCGGCCCACCCAGTGGTCAGATGGGTGGACCGCGCTTTCAAGATTTTAAAGTGGGCCCTGATCCAGAAAACAATAATCACAAACCCATGAATGAAAACAAAAAAAGGTACAATACATTACAAGATGCAATACACAACACAAAACATCCCTTGACTCATACAATAGAAGCTTTCTGTTCCTCCAAAAGTGACAGAAAAGCATGTAACATACACAATATCAGTGTTCCTCTGTTAGTGCCCACACAGAGTGAGCTGAATTAACTCATGTCCATACTTCACTCGCATATTTTGCGCTTTATAATGTGCATTATTCACCCACACAGGCGGCGGAGGAAACCATACAAGGCACCATCCTGCTCATTGGGAGCAGTTAGGGGTTAGCGCCCACTCTACCTCCTGAGCCACTGGCTCCAGCGTGAGGCAGTGGTCTCACATTGACACATACGCTGCTCAGGTGGTGTGTGACTCCACCTCCCCATCTCCACATGCAGCCTAAGAGAGGATAACTGGAAACCGGAGTACATTGTGTTCAGTGTAAATGTTCAAACCTTGCCTGAGGTGATGGACAGTTATGTGATGGATGTGACATGAACTCCTTAGAGATCCACCTCATACACAGGTGGTCTCCTGCCTCTTCCAGCCACTTCAGAACCTCCAAGGAGGTCTATCTCCTCATACTGGTGGTATTCTGTCTCTTCACTGGGTCCAGCTGCTTCAGCACCTCCTTGTACACCCACCTCCTCATACTGGTGGTATTCTGTCTCTTCACTGGGTCCAGCAGCTTCAGCATCAGAACCAGCAACGTTATAATAAACTATCTCAACGTTCCCCCGTCTTATATTATAATAAACCACCTCATTGTTCTGGGCTCCTGCACAACGTCCTCTGATGACCTGGAGAAACACAGCAGTACCCAACTTTGATTTACTGGATCAGATGTGGCTCTCTTAAATACAAACAGTGTAACTACTGAATTTACATGCTATGCTTGTGTTGAATAAAGATGTATAATTACCTTCCAGAGACGATATAGGCCACTAATTATAAGTATCAACAGGACCAGCACTGTGACTGTACATTTGATGATGTTAGATATCAGATGAGAAGCTGTAAGAGAAATATGTTAGAACATCAAAATCATGTCAAGAACAGCTCTAATTAAAAAAACAGCATTTGATTTAATTTGCTCAACATCTCTGATTAAATACAGCTTTCATATTGTGACTTGAAAAGTCCATACCTGTGACAGTGACAGAGAGGACCTCGCTCTTAGACGAGAAGTTATGATTAAAAACATTGATGTGATAACTACAACTGTAGTTTCCGTGGTGGGTGTGGTTTGCCGGAGGAAACAGGAAGTTGGCAAACAGGAAGTAGTCTGAGTGATTGACAGCTGGCTGGGTGTGGTTTTGTGTTGTGTTGGATGTGCTGTAGTTCCCTTGGTGGGTGTGGTCTTTTGCAGGAAACAGGAAGGTATCAGAGTGATTGGCAGCTGTCTGGGTGTAGTTTTGTGTTGTGTTGGATCCAGTCTGGTTGTCTGTTGTGTTGGATTCAGTGGGGTTGTGTGTTGTGTTGAATTCAGTGGGGTTGTGTGTTGTGTTGGATTCAGTGGGGTTGTGTGTTGTGTTGGATTCAGTGGGGTCGTGTGTTGTGTTGGATCCAGTGAGGTTGTGTGTTGTGTTGGATTCAGTGGGGTTGTGTGTTGTGTTGAGTCCAGTGAGATTGTGTGTTGTGTTGGATTCAGTGGGGTTGTGTGTTGTGTTGAGTCCAGTGAGGTTGTGTGTTGTGTTGGATTCAGTGGGGTCGTGTGTTGTGTTGAATCCAGTGAGGTTTGCTGCAGGAAACAGGAATTTGTCAGAGTTATTGACAGCTGGCTGGATGTAGGTGTGTGTTGTGTTTGATCCAGTGAAGGTGAGGTGGAAAAAGCCTCCTGGGTACTGTGGCTGAATGGAGCATATGATGGTAAAGCTGGAGCTTTTCATCACCTGCAGCCCCTGCTGCTGTCCCTCAGAACCCCCATTTATGGAGGGTACAAAGGTGATGATTGGCTTAAACAGCATATCTGTAACAAGACAGATGTGATTGGCTTAAACAGCAGATTTATAAACACAACAGAGAGACGGACGGACGGATAGATAAGATACATTAAATATGTCATTATTTAGGTATTTCTTTACCTGAACATATCACCTCCAGTCTGGCAGTGGAATTACCAGACTCCTTTGTTCCACACTCACTCATTGAAGACTCAGATCCAACACAGGAAGATGAAATCCACCAAACACGTTCATGTGTAACACCTGAAGTCCTTTCTCTTGAAACAGCAGAACCACAGTCCAGCTGTCTACACACTACAAAGGATGACTTCAAGTTCCAGTCAGACCAACCATCCACTGGTCTCCACTCTCCCTGGTGATTCATCTCCAGTATACCAATACACTTACTGGTTCCTCCCACCAACCTGACATCATCAGATTCTGTACAGAGACAAGAGAATAACCAGTAAAAAAGATAACAACTTTCATTATGAAATAACAATCCAAACTGAAATGTGTAGTTTATTTTACCTGAGCAGGTGAGTTCAACAGTTTTGTCAGGTGAGCTGGTGTTTCTAGTTGAGTTTGAGGTTTCACAGTCCAGGAGAGCAGACTCATTACCTGCACATTGGAACTGTTCGGTCCACATTGGAGCCTTGACTTCTCCAAAGAGCACCCCCTGAAGGACTGAGGCAGCCCCACAGCCAAGCTGCTTACAGACCACCTCTGCATCCTGCTGGTCAAAGTCACCTTCATACACTGAGACCCACGACTGATCAGACTTCACCTCCACTCTGCCTGAACACAAACTAGTCCCATTCACCAACCTCACAGACTCTGGAAGGGAGAGAGAGAGAGAGAGAGAGAGAGAGAGAGAGAGAGAGAGAGAGAGAGAGAGAGAGAGAGAGAGAGAGAGAGAGAGAGAGAGAGAGAGAGAGAGAGAGAGAGACTGGCTGATGACAAATATTTAAATGGAAAAAAGAGTAAGACCAGGGGCGGCCATAGCTGAATGGTTAGTGAGCTAGCCTAGGGTGCCAGAGGCCGGGTGCATTTCTCCTTTCCGACATGTCGCCTTTCCGACGTTGACGAACCCTATACCTAACCCTAACCCTAACCCTAACCGCACGCGGAAGCCACTAGTCGGAGTGGTGAGATGTCTGAATGGAGAGTGAACACCCCAGAGGCCCTGGTTGCCCCAGGTTCGATTCCAGGCCATGTCAGCATATGTGTCGATGAAATGAAATTTGTCCCTGAGCAAGACTCTTAACCCCTAATTGCTCACAGGTTCTCATTGGAAACAAGACCGCAAGAACTTTCATGAACAACCTGTTAAAAGGAATTATCCTTTATCCTTACACCATGCATTCTGTTCAAGATACACGTTACAATGTATTACACATTAAACATAACGGTAGGGCATAGCACCCCATCAGAACATAACATGTTGCTTGATAATAAACTGGACGTGTTATTTACACAAAAAATCATTCAAGAATAAAGAATAAAGGTTTTATTTTTCACTAACTTGTACAAGTACAAATTAGTAAGAGGCTAAATGCTGTTGGAACTTGTTGCGCAAAAAAAACTTTTGCAACTTCCTAGATGTAACAATATCGAGTATGAGATGAAAAAAATATATAACTAGAAAAAGTGCTCCTCGGAGCACAGGTCTCCGCCAGGTCAGGTAGGTTATCGTGGCCTCCTGGTGGCGCTATAATGTGAAAAGAGTGGCACTTCTTCTTAGGCCTTTGATGGCAATCGGACACTGCATTCATGATTTTAAGGCATTTTGTTCCAAAAATGTGTTTTGATAGACCTGTTGATGGCCCTATAACAAGGCAATGTGGAAGGGTGGCATTTCTTCCTCATTGTAGTGCAAATGTGTGAGCAAACTTTCACCGCAATCGGACCCCGCGTTCAGGATTTGCGCTATTTTGTTGAAAACGGGCCACTCCTGCAAGCTTTAGATGTCAATCTTAGCCAATCGGGATGGAATATGAAAAATCTAAGGGGTCCATTTTGATCACATGACTATAGAGATCATGTGTACCGATTTGTGTGAGATTTGGATAAAATCTGAAGGAGTAATATCCAAAAATGTGTTTTACATAAGCCAGCCTCCTGGTGGCGCTATAAAAGGCAGATATGAAAAATGCAGGGCAAACGTGTTTCCTTGGCCTCTAGGGAGTGCACATACAAAGTTTTACACAGATCGGGGCCATTATAGGTAAAAATACGAATCGGCCTGTTATAGCGCCACCATGAGGCTGATTCAAAAAATGTCAAGTGGCATTTCTTCCTCGGCCTAGTGGGAATGTTTGTGCAAAATTTCACGGAAATTGCATGATGTATTCATGAATTGAGGCATTTTGTTGAAAACGAAGCACTCCTGCAAACTTTGGAAGCTATTCTTAGCCAATCAGGATGGAATATGACAAATCTGAAAGACCCGTTTTGTTTAATGACTATAGAGATACTGTGTACTGATTTGCGTGACGTTTGGACAAAATCTGTAGGAGTACTGTCAAAAAAAACGTTTTGCAAAAAGCGGCCTCCTGGTGGCGCTATAACAGGCCCATGTAATTTTTTTGGGGCAGATGTTCTGAATTGGTATCCAGGGAGTGTGTGTGCACAGTTTCGCTGCGATCAAGCCAATGGTGCCTGAGATTAGCTGGTCACAGACGGACGGACGGACGGACGGACAGACAGACAGACGGACGGACGTCTGTCTCCGCAGACAGACGGACGGACGTCTGACAGACAGACGGACGGACGTCTGACAGACAGATGGACGGACGTCTGTCTCCGCCAGGCCGACAATAATGAAACATATATATGCAGTGAGAAACCAATATAAGATCATGTCTTTGACAGTTACATTAGTATCAATATGCAGCCGTTCCACACACAGTGAGTCAAGATCATTTTATCGTTTCAAAGCAGGGGGGGGGGGGCAGGACTCCAATGACTTCATCGATCAGGCAGAAGTGTTTCCCGAGGCTTTGTAAGACACTGTAATTATTACTATTGTTGAAATAGTTTGTTACCTGAACAGATCACCTCTAGTATGTAGAAGGAAGTAGCTGACATCCTTGTTCCACACTCCTTCAGTGAAGACTCAGACCCAACACAGGACGATGTAATCCTCCAGGCCGGTTTATGTGTAGAACCAGAACTCCTTTCTGTTGAAACAGCAGAGCCACAGTCCAGCTGTCTGCACACTACAGATGATGAGTCTTGGTTCCAGTCAGACCAACCATCCACTGGTCTCCAGTCTCCCTGATGTTTCATCTCCAATATACCAGTACAGTTGCTGCTTCCTCCCACCAACCTGACATTATCAGACTCTGCACAGAGACAAGTAAGGAAACATAAAAAAAACACCATTACTTTCATTACAAAATTACAACTAAAACTAAAAGGTATAGTTTGTCTTTTACCTGAGCAGCTGAGTCTGACAGTCTTGTCACGTGAGCTGGTGTTTCTTGTTGAGTTTGAGGTTTCACAGTCCAGGAGAACAGACTCATTACCTGCACATTGGAACTGTTCGGTCCACATTGGAGCATTGACTTCTCCATAGAGCACACCCTGAAGGACTTTAGGAGCCCCGCAGCCAAGCTCCCTACAGACCACCTCTGCATCCTGCTGGTCAAAGTCACCTTCATACACTGAGACCCACGACTGATCAGACTTCACCTCCACTCTACCTGAACACAAACTTGTCCCATTCAGCAACCTCACAGACTCTGAAGAGAGAGAGAGAGAGAGAGAGAGAGAGAGAGAGAGAGAGAGAGAGAGAGAGAGAGAGAGAGAGAGAGAGAGAGAGAGAGAGCATGATAATATGAGAGAGGAATAATTGCGGAATCGCTAAGGCGATCACGCTACTTTTATCTTCATTATGGATGCAAATGGAAATAAAAAAATATCAGATTCAAGTTGTTTTACTGAATCCCTAAACACACAGAGTGAAACATTGGTAGTTTATCAAATACAAAGGAGCAGAACTGAAAACAATGATAATCATCATCATCAGATCTCCCTCAAGAGCTTACAGTAGAGCAAAAGTCTCCACAAATCCCTACAAACACATGCGCACTGATAGATGGACGGATGTACAGGAATACACCTGTGTGTCTGTCTGTCTGTCTGTCTGTCTGTCTGTCTGTCTGTCTAGACAGACAGACAGACAGACAGACAGACAGACAGATGAGAGACTGAAAAGATTGTTGTTGTTCAAGTAATTGCTGAGTTACCTGAACAGATGACTGTGGGTCTGCCTGTAATCAAACCTTTCCGTGTGATATGAGAAGTCTCCATTATGACACAGTCGCTCAGTGAAGACTCAGAACCAGCACAGTAAGGTGTAATCCTCCAAACAGGTTCATGTGTAAACCAAGAACTCCTTTCTGTTGAAACAGCAGAGCCACAGTCCAGCTGTCTACAAACTACAGATGATGACTTCAGGTTCCAGTGAAATCCACCATCCACTGGTCTCCAATCCCCCTGGTGTTTAATCTCCAGTGTACCAGTACAGTTACTGGTTCCTCCCATCAACCTGACATCATCAACCACTGTAAAGAGTCAAGAGAGTACATGTTTTAAGAGCAATATGACTTTTATTATAATACAATATAAATGCAAAAGTATAGTTTGCCTTTTACCTGAGCAGGTGAGTACAACAGTCTTGTCAGGTGAGCTGGTGTTTCTAGTTGAATTTGAGGTTTCACAGTCTAGGAGAACAGACTCACTACCTTCACACTGGAACTCTTCGTTCCACATTGGAGCCTTAACTTCTCCATCGAGCATCCCGTGGAGGACTGAATGCCCCCCACAGCCAAGCTCCCTACAGACCACCTCTGCATCCTGCTGGTCAAAGTCACCTTCATACACTGAGACCCACGACTGATTAGCCTTCACCTCCACTCTGCTTGAACACAAACTGGTCCCATTCACCAACCTCACTGACTCTGGAGAGAGAGAGAGAGAGAGAGAGAGAGAGAGAGAGAGAGAGAGAGAGAGAGAGAGAGAGAGAGAGAGAGAGAGAGAGAGAGAGAGAGAGATTATTCATAAGAAAATGTAGGCCTCTCTCACACAGTGTCCAATCTCTTGCATGAAAATGTGAGAGGAATAATTGTGGGATCGCTAAGGCGATACCGCTACTGTTATCTTCTTTATAGATGCATACGGGAATCTGAAAATATCAGATTAAAGTTGTTTTAATGAATCCCTAAACACACAGACAGAAAGATTGGTAGTTTATCAAATAAAAAGGTCCCATCTCTGGCATAATATTGTGACAGAGGAATGACTATAATATGGGAATCTGGGTGAATGCTGCACCCACTGCACCTGTCTCAGTCACATGGTCAGGAAGTTAATAGTGGAGATGAATTGATGTCAGAAAAGTATAATTTGAACCAGGAGAGGGCAGTGTCAGTGATTCCAAGGGTGGATTTGAGGCATGAGATGAGTGTGTAATAGTTAATGGTACCTAAACAGCACATACAATGCAGACATGACAACAAGTGGCACTTGTTCTCATGTTTTTGTTTCATAGATTAGTTTTTCTAAACCTCCTATTTGTTACTACAAATGTAGAGACTTTTATTGCTTAGTTCATTGTTTACCTGGTATCCATAGTTTTAAGTGTATAAACTGTTATTTAGATATCATGTTGTTTCGACAGATGCTAATGTGATCATTTACATTGTTTATTGCTTACTCTTATTATGATTTCACATGAACAAAAATGGTACATTGTAAAAGCATGTTGATGATCACAAAACGTTTACATTGTTGATGTTATTGTTTTACCTGAACAGTTTATCTTCAGTGTGAGATTGGAATCATAAGACTTTACTGGTCCACACTCCATCAGTGAAGACTCAGAGCCGACACAGGAAGATGGAATCATCCACCCAGGTTGACGTGTAGAACTAGTCAATTCTGTTGAAACAGCAGAGCCACAGTCCAGTTGTCTACACACTACAGATGATGACATCCTGTTCCAGTCAAACCAAGCCAACACTGGTCTCCACTCTTCCTGGTGTTTCATCTCCAGTCTACCAGTACAGCTACTGGTTCCTCCAACCAACCTGATATCATCAGACTCTGTACAGAGAGTAATATGCAGTAAAACTAAATGTGTTACTTTATGTACAAGAACGGGAAGATCTCATCTCTAATCAGTTTGAATGAATGATTTCATCTTTGTTTACCTGTTGAGTTGTGTGTTGGTTTAATTTGGAGAGCTGAGGAGAAAAATCATGTTATTATCATGTATTTTAACTATGAAAATTATAACACGCTATGATACTGGCCAAAATAAAAAGGTCTGTTCAGCAATTATGAAGTTTTATAGTACGTGAACTTAAAGGTAAAATCTGTTCTGTTATGATTATTTCAATTAAGCATTCTGATAATTTATTAGTTCTTATAGCTTTAATTATGCTGTATTATAAGTAGATTATAATTATTAGTATGTATTCATACTCATAATGTGTTATTATTGATATAAAGCATTATGAGCATCTATGAGTTTTTGTGGAATATATAGAAGTAATCACTGTAAACAGCAATAATACATCATGAATATCCTACTATAATTCTAGTAACCTCACGGTGGTAGCCTGTGTCTTGGGGGGACTCTTGATCAAACTGCGCATGCGTCGTTGCCAGGTTTCGCTAGAGAAACAAGCAGCAAGGTCTATGAAAACGAGGCCAAACCAAACAAACCTTATACCACCAACATTGCCCCTACAGCGCTTACAGTACGCCGACATGGCAACACCGAGACCCCGCCCACTCTCAGAGTACAATTCTTTCTGTGGAAAGTAAACACACCAGACGGACCCGGGGCGGGCGAGTAACATGCCTACGCCATTCTCGTGCTGATATATATATATATATCCGCCCGTGGGGAGGGGTGATCGCGGGCCGGGGGGTGCCGCGACAGGAGCGACAGGGGGGAGGAGGTGGGAAGCCACGACGGGGAGGAGGGGGGGGGGGCACGACGGGACGCGCGCGGGGGAGAAACCGCGCGAAAGGACGTGCATTAACCCCATCTTTGCAACTACTTTCGCCTGCGCCCTTCACCGGGTATGGTCTAGTTGAGGTAATTTTCAGTCTCTACTCACGACAGTCAGCAGATTCATCTGACCGGTCCCCACAGTCATCTACTGTGTCACATTTCCACGAGAACGGAATGCACGTTTCATTCTGACAAACAAACTGAAGGGGACAGAGGATTATGTTTAGAATGAGTAATGTATCAAAAGCAGACATGAGACATTAAGTCATAAACTGGTAAACCATCCCGGTCTCGGAACTCACATTTCCATGTGTCTTCTGCTGAATGAAAATGAAATGTGAATTCCACGACCGGGATGATTTACCAGGCTAATAAAGTCATAAGGCGTAACACAAGTGAGGCTGAGGTGAATCACCTGGCTGGCAGTGCAGCTGGACATGCACTGCTTGTTGCCAGCTGTCAAGTAGAAGTCTGTGGGACAGGAACACTTGTAGCCCCCTCCAGGTGAGAGCAGACACAGGTTACTGCAGCCTCCATTGTTGGTCTGACATGGATGACCAGACACTGCAGGGTGGAGAAAACATGCACACATGTAATGAATATGAGAACACACACCTATATGTTACAACAGAGCTTTTCAAACTGTTTGTGCTCAAGACCTTCCAAATGTCTAAATGTTAACGCACACCTGTATACTTGCAATGAAGTAGCGGATCTACAAGCTCACAACATTTTGCATCGCAATGCTTTGTGAGCTTGTGGATCTGCTGTTTCACTATTTTATTTTTGATTGTATTTTTACATGCACTGTGATACAAAATTCTGCCTATAATGCCATGCCCAGAATAGGGACAAGGTTGCGTATGTAGCAGATCAAATAATACAATTTACAAAATAGAGCTGTCAGAATTGGCCAAAAATGACTTTTGAATATTCCTTTTTAAAACTTAATTCAAACACAGCAAAAGTATCTTTCTTTCTCTACACGGTTGGTGCTGAGAAA
This sequence comes from Gymnoscopelus microlampas, assembly GCF_963454915.1. NCBI lineage: Eukaryota > Metazoa > Chordata > Actinopteri > Myctophiformes > Myctophidae > Gymnoscopelus > Gymnoscopelus microlampas. Next base: position 216,714 of record NW_028155546.1, read on the forward strand.
CACACTCTCTTGAGAGATCAAATGACACTTTTTAATACAAATGTAATGTTTTAGATCAGGGGTCTTTAACAGGGGGTCCGGGACACATAGGGGGCCCTCAGAGTTACTACAGGGGGGCCGCCAAATCTTTGTGATATAGGATTTAGTTTTTTACGTTAACCACCCTAGCATCCCTATTCTGAGGAGCACTTCAGCCAAAAATAGCCGATCTACAAGCTCACAACGCCTGTGAGCTTGTAGATCGGCTATTTTCAGCAAAGAGGTTTGGTGTAGAGTGAAAAAGAGCAGACCAAGTACCATTTGTGTAAAGTAACTAAGCACATTTACTTACTGTACGTAAGTACACTTTTGAGGACTTTTTACTATACTGGAGTATTTCCCATTTGCAGTACTTTTACTTCTACTCCATTACATCTCAGAGGCAAATATTGTTCTTTTACTCCACTACAAGTACTTGATAACTTTAGTTATTATTTCGTAAGTTCCAGTATGGTACTTACTATGGGATATCATCGCCCTCTAGCGATGCCACAGAGCAAACACACCGGACTCCCGAAATTCCAATCCTCGTTGATGATTGGAGCAGGGCTAGTGTGACGCAAAACACCGGTGACCGGTGGGGTATAAATGCCCTCGCGTCACACAGGCTCGACCTCTTCTTCCACTCTGCATCAGCTGATTTCACACGGAGCTAAACAACAACATCGTGCCAGTGGAGCCATACCGAAGATCAGGTACGAGGAGGCCTCGCGAGCAGCTTCTTCTTCCCCGATCCTGATCGTCGCTGACGAGGCCGCCGGGCCTTCCCAGGAAAGCGACGACCTTGCCTTCTCCCCCACCTCCTCCATCGTCGCCTGGGGAGACACGGCGCTCCCAGACGACTTCGAGGGTGGCAGCGAGGAGGACGAACCAGAGGCCTGCGACCGCGTCCCGGTGGCGGATGACGAGGACGAAGGCCTCACCTCCTACCAGGGACAAGAGGTATCGATAACCAGCCCGAGTCCTCCTGTCCCTGAACCAGAGACGACGACTATCTCCCCGGAGCCTAGCCAGGCGGCAAGAGTGTCCGATGAGACGGTAAATGTCGTGTTCCGTCGGGCTTTGGCCAGGTGCGGCCTGGCGCAGCCCATGGAGCCAGCAAGGTCGTCGGTCGGGGTCCCCATACCGGGGTTCCAGGGGCTGGCGCCCCTCCCCCCTCGGGTGGTCGAGTCCAAGATGCTTCCAGAGGCCTGCGGCGTCAGGGGTGCGGTGCAGTTCACCTGGAAGGTCAGGAGGGAGCCAATTCCCCTCGGCTTCAACTCTGACATCATCACGGGGGCTGAGTTGGGGGTCGCGGGTCTTCCACCAATGGACAATGACCTCGCAACCGCCATCGAGAGGGCCAAACCGAGTCAGGTGAGACTGAGCCACAGGAGTGGCCCGGTGTTCGCCAACTCCAAGAAAAGGGCCCTCTCCAACGCACACGGCGTGCTCTACAAGGCCTCCGCATCGGCTGTGAAGGCGATGAACGTGGGGTCGTTGCTCCAGGGATCGGCCGCGGCGAAGCTAAAGGACCTAGTGGCCCGGCCTCTGCTGGAGACGGACACGGCAGCGGACCTGCACGCCACCTCGGTCGACGACGCGTTGGAGCTCGCCAAGTTGGTCCAGCTGGCAATCCTCTGCACATGCAACGCGCTGACGTGGACGGGTCGGGCCATGGCCCTCACAGCGGACCTGGAAAGGGCCCAGTGGCTCGACCTGGCGTCGGAGTCCAAGGCCATCGTGACGACGGGTCTCAAAGGCCTCCCTCTGACCGCCACGAACCTGTTTCACACCGCAGCGGACCTCATCACCAAGGCCCAGGCTGCGGAGAAACAGCTGGAGGAGACAGCCGCAAGCCTCATCTCCGCACCCGCTACCTCCACTTCGGCCAGGCCACAGCAGCAGGGAGCAGCGGGTGGCAGACGCCAGTCCGGACGCAAACGTGGGGCGTCCGGAGCATCCAGCACCAGAGCCAGTTCCTGGGAACGTCCTCAAGGCTCCTTCGGTGCTCAAGATGTCAGGCTGAAGGATAGAGAGCGCGCTCAACCTCCTCCTCCACCTTCGCCCAGGCCCCAACGCAAGGACAGCAGCGGGCCTGGTCGTAAAGGGAAGCAGCAGAATGTCACATTCACCGCCCGTTTTCTCGGGCGTTCAGCCCCCCCTCGGCTCCTCTGAAATCATGGGGGGGCGGCCCCCTCTTAAAAGTAGTGGGGTGCCAGGACACTCAGTCATTTCAAATTCATGTAAAAGTTTTTTTTTCACTTCTAATTTGTAGATAATGGTCTATAGAACAATTTGGCTCGAAGATATATGAACCAGATTGAAAAAAGAAAATATTGTTTTTGCCCCATTTCCAAAATGGCCAAAATCGGAATTATGATGTTTTGATACATTTTCTTAATTTTCCCACAATTGCTGTGTAATATTTTTTTTTATTGCTATATCAAGTCAATGTTGTGTGAGGAATCAACTGGAGTTAAAATATCGATGTTTTGAATATTCTGGTACGGAAAACAAATAAAGATGTTTGCCAATTTACATCGAATTACTTCAAATTACACCTAACTTCTATCCTATGTAACCTAGGTTATGTTGGTATCTATACCTATGTTATCATGAATGAGTAATTGTATAAAAATAAAATAAATATGATTGGAGCACATCTAATATGATATTTCACACAAATGAGACAATACAGGAAATATGTGGGGAACTAGAGTTAGATATGAGAATAAATGCCACACGCCTGCCCTGTGTTTTATATTGTACATACATTTTATAATGTACAATTAGTTATACTATCTACTGCCACTAAAGGGCAGGCTAGCAGGTGTTTCTTAATCGTTCAGACTTGGTACCTTGTTAGTTATCAGACTGAGCATACAGTAGAAGTGCATGAGCTGTACTGATTGCTGCTATTTTGAAGGTAAGCAAACAAAGTTAAACATGTCAGGAAGTATCCTAAAGTGTTTTATGAATATAGACAGTCAAGTGGGATAAGTGGCCTATAGGTAATAAATCCCAACAGTAAGATCTAGCATTAACCAAAGTGTATGCTAGCACTGGCTAAAACTATAGGCTAGCTATTGATATATTGAGGCAAAATGTAAAAAGTACAACAAATACAAAAGTAATGATGCTTATGTATTCATGACATGACCCTAACAGAAAACAAAACCCAGAAAAGGTTCAACAAGCTGTGGATTGTTTGTCGAAATTATTTATTTTAACAAGATGGCTGGGACAACCAAATGGAAGCTGTGCATTTTGTGTCAAAAGGAAACTAAGGAAAATCTTGTTTGCCCTCATGCAAATCCAGTTGCCAGTCGTAGAGAGGCAGCCTACACAGAAATCATAGGCCTTGCAAGTCAGTTCAGAGCAATTGGTGCTGCTCCCCACCCAGATATAGAACTTCCAGACGCAGAATCCATGCAGCAAAATCGTGCATCCTGGCATAAAACTTGTCGTTGGCTTTACAGGGCATCAGCACTTGACAGTGCAAAAAAACTGCATTCCGAAGGTTTGATTCCTGCAACAAGAAGATCCTGCCGGACTGGTGCACCTGTTAATCGGAATAAATGTCTCTTTTGTGGTGAAGTAACAAATGCAGCAGACCATTCGTTCCAGAAGGTACAACTCACCCAACAGATTCACGACAAGGCAGTTGCACTGGGAGAACATCGTATCGTGGCACTCCTTGCAGAAGGAGATCTAATCGCTATTGAAGCCAAGTATCATCGCAATTGCTACACAATGTTGTTAAAGACACAGCTAGTGAAAACTTTGAGGCCACAGCAGAAAATGAGTTGCTCCAATTCATGATGGAAGAAGTCGCTGGAGGTCGTAGGGTTTTTGCATTGCAAGATCTGACAGAAATGATGACAGAGAGATTGGAACAACACGGAATTCAGAAGACCGTGAACCGGACATGGCTAAAGGGAACGGTTCTCAAACACTTCCCGGATATGACAGAGGAGAAAGGTACCCGTGACCGAGTTTTCATTGTTTGTTCAAAGGCGGCTAGACAAATGATATCATATGCAACTCAAACACCAGATGAGGAAGTACTTACATTACTAATGGCAGCATCAATTCTAATAAAAGCTGTTATAGATCATAACACTCCATTCAGGTTTGATGGTTCATTTCCCAATAGTTGCGAAAAATCATCTGTTCCACAACGTATGAAGTATTTCTTCCGTCATCTCCTCGCAGGACCCAAATCATCGCCAGAAGAAGATAATTCTAGGGAAATCTTGTCTGTGAGTCAGGTGGCCATGCTAAATATGTATTCTCTACCTGCAAACTTGAATTGTGAGCCTCCACTTGCAGTGTTCCTGGCACTCGAATTGCACTCGCAAACAAGAAGCAAGAAGTTGGTCGAACTCCTACACAAATATTCTTTTAGCGTGTCATATAAGAACGTCCTCAGCATTGAAGCTAGTTTTGCACAGGCTATTGCTCAACGAACAAGAAACAACGCAGATATAGTCTGTCCAACAAATTTGCATCTGCAAATTTTCACTGTCGCAGCCCTAGATAACTTGGATCATAATCCCACATCACGTACTGCAAGCTCATCCTTCCATGGAACTGGGATTTCACTTTTTCAGTTTCCTACATCACAGAAGCCTGGAATAAACCAAGAATGTCTACGAATCAACTCACAGAAAACAGGAGCAGGTAGCAGTGGACCCATCCTGCCTCATTCGTATACATTTGTACCACCTGTGGGCCGAAATCTTGTCACCCAGCCCCAGGTAAAAGTTGTGCAACCAGAGGCAACTAGTTCATTTGATGTGGAGAAACGGCATGAACTGATACAGAAAAAAACGTCACCCCAGCAATGTGGTCTTCATTCCATGCTGCCCGATCAGATGCTGTTGGACTACCGGAAAAAAACATTGAAGCCCTCCTTCCACTTTTCCATGAGAAAGCAGCCACCCCAGAAATGATTAGACATGGAATGGAACTGGTTAGAAGGACAACTGAGCACCTCAACCCACATCAAGTCCCTCTTTTGGTTGTGGACCAACCACTCTATGACCTGGCAAAAAAAATGCAATGGACCTTCCCTGACATTTTTGGCGAAGACAAGTTTGTGGTGATGCTAGGTGGGCTCCACATTGAAATGGCTTTGTGGAGCACCATGGGAGATCTTCTGCGTGGGTCAGGATGGCCTGAAGCCTTGAAGGAAGCTGGGCTAGTGAAGTCAGAGGCAGCCGCCACATCATTTCTGAAAGCATCCAATGTAATGAGAACAAGATATGCCCATCAAGTTACTGTTGTGGTACTCAACAGCCTTCTGAAGCAAGCCTATGAGGGCAGTGGAACTGAGATAGCCCTTGACGATTGGGCCGTGGTAGTTTCCCAAGAAAGTCCAACATTCAAATTTTGGCTGCTTGTACACAAGTACCAACAGATCATATTCATGTTTATTCGAGCACATCGGGAACGGAAGTTCGAACTCATGGTCAGTACCCTACGGATGCTTGTGCCTTTGTTCTTTGCTCTTGATCACCAGAATTACGCCAGGTGGATTCCAATCTTTATCAGAGACATGGAACGTCTCCCAGATAGCATCAAGGCAGAGTTTGAGAATGGACACTGGACGATAACTCGAAGCAATCTGCGTTTCTCATCCATACCAATCGATCAGGCACACGAGCAAGCCAACAAAAGGGTGAAAGGGGTTGGTAGGATAATTGGTCTGACAGAGAACCCTGGCATGTTGGAACGCTGGATCGTGACTGGCCCAGAAATCAGCCGTGTCGTTGAGGAATTTACCACTACAAACGACAATGATGATTGGGAAGAACTTCCTCATCACGAGGAAGGCTCTGCATCTCAACACCGATTTCAACGCCATGCCAAAGACCTGATGGAGGTGTTGCTGAGCAATGGGAATCCCTTTGAGGAGGGCAGTAAAGACCTGGTTACATTAGACAACAAGGTGTGTGAGTCTGCGGCTGCTGCCGTATCTGTACATCAACTTGAGTCTAGGGGACAAGACCAGTATAACAACTACAGGAAGAGTGTGCTTGAATCACATGACACACTTCTGACAGCACCGATCAAGAGAAACAACTTATTGTTGTTCCATGCGAAGAAAGCACAGAGGAAGACAGCAAATAAGCTGAGAATGCAGCACTTTAAACATCATGCAGAGCTCTATGGGAAAGCTTTTATTGTGCTAGACAGCCGCGGGGGAGATTTGGAAGGTTTTTTTTGTCACAAATCTTCCCCATACCCACCTGCATTGTCATCTGAGGGAGCCCTCAACTCTTGCACCAAGTCAGATTTGTTGGCATACATCATGGAAGCCAGTACGAGTACCGACATTTCTGGCGATGAGGAGTTAGTTGCGCCAGATGTTTACGACGTAAATGTTATTGATGGTGGAGTACTGATACACTCACTTCCTGGTACAACTGTCCTTGGGAAGACCTTTGATTCCTATTTTGACAAGGTAGTCTGCCCAAGAGTTCAGCATGACTTGAAACGATCAACAAGAGTGGACATTGTCTGGGACCAGTATCGGGAACTAACAATCAAAGGAGGCACAAGGGAAAAACGAGGAACATGGCACCCGGCAACGTGTATCTGGTACTGCCAAAATCCCAGCAGATTGGCAAAAGTTTTTGGCAAACGTTGACAACAAGAATGAGCTGTTCTCATTCCTTTCAAGTAAGGTGTTAACAGATGGACAGTTTCCAGATGAAAAGGATGTCTACATCACTGCAGGTGATCAAGTCCACCACGTTGGAAACAGTCCACCAATGGATCAATGCAACCATGAGGAAGCTGTCACTCGTGTCCTGGTACATCTTCTCCACACCCTCCAAACATCATCACTTGGGATGGTGCATACTGGAGACACGGACGTTGTCGTAATGCTTCTGTGTAATTTCCATCACATCCAGGCTCTGAATGCGGCAGCGGAAATTTGGATCTCCTTCAAAGCTGGAAAGACCACTAAAATGATTCGCTGAATACCATCGCCACAAACCTGGGCATGACGACATGCAAGGCCATGGCTCTCTTCCATGCATTCACTGGATCAGACAGCACATCGTCATTCAAATTCAAGGGTAAGCGATCCTGCTGCAAGGTGATGCACAAAGTGCCATCCCTGATGGAGGAATTTGCAACTCTTGTCGACACTCCATATCAAGCATCTCCAAGGCTGAAAGAAGTGGCGACAAACTTTGCCTGTAGGCTGTACACTGATGACTCAAACGAGGACAATGATGTTGATCGTGTCCGAATCCGAATGAGGCAATTCTCACAGAAAACTAGGGACGTGGAGAGAATTCCCCCAACTAGTGATGCTTTGGATCAACATCTAAAAAGGAGCGTCTTCCAAGCAAGCGTCTGGACGACAGCCCATATGTATGTATCTGTATGCATTTGTGTATTGTAATTCAATGTTATGACAATGTCAATTTAATTAATGAATTTAATTAATTCAATCATTCATTCATTCAGGTCCATGATGCCTGTCCACAACCCCACCGATTATGGGTGGAAGGAAGGGGGCGGCATGCTGCTTCGCATTTGGACCACACTGCCCCTCGCCAAGGATGTATTAAACATAGATGTGAAGTGCACTTGTAAAAGTACTTGTATGCCTAACTCTCGGTGCAGTTGCATGAAGGCAAAGTTGAAGTGCACACGTCTGTGCAAGTGTAACTGTGAGAACTAGCTCGACCAGAGCAATTTCACAACAAAGACTGTATGTGTTAGACATTATTTCTTTATTAAACTATTGTACCAGTAGTTGTTAAAGCCAATGGCACCATATTGTTGTACATTAAAACATAAATAAAAATGTAACTGTATCTGAGTGTAATAACTGTTTTATTTCACTAGATATATGATCATCTTTCTATTTTCGTGGATGTGCACCAATACTGAAAAGAAAAATTATATGTGTAATATGCTTCTCCTGATCCTGTATCCATACATATCTCATATGTTCAGATCGGATAATCCAATCAAAAGTTACAACAGTTAACATATTTTGCTCGGGCTGGCAACTGCCGGCGCCCCCTAGAGGCCAATTTTTTATCTGGGTGAAAAAATCTTCGACCAGAATTGTTCTATAGACCCTTACCTTCAAATTAGTAGTGAAAACGAAACTTTTACATGAATCGTAAATGAAAATTATTTTTTACATTGGCATGGAACCCCACTAAAGGGGTCGAACTGGCGCTTTCCTTGCCCAAGCGGACAGAGTCGAGGACCAGTCCACCGGTGCAAAGAGACTAAGAAAGACGCTAAAGACAATGAATATGGTTCAAAGTCAATTGTGTCCTCTGATCAAGTCACAAATGCCTGTTGTACATAATGTGCCGCCTGTGTGTGGAATAAAACTATTGCCTGAAACACAAACGCTCATTTCTTCCCGTGCCATGAAAAGTCAGAGTGACATGTTTCCCGGTGGGAAACATTGTCCTCCTAATCATTTCATGAGTCCTCAGTGTTTGCCATGTCCCCCAAAGAGTCGGGGCGACATTCCAAACACTGTAGGAACGAACACTGTGCATGCCGTACATATGATGTATCACATGCAGGTAGAGAAACATTTGCTAATGAATCAAATGTGCCAAATGTCTTGTGTGGAACAGGGGTGTGAGACCTTTCCTCAACCTCAAGGGTCTGAATAGGTTTCTGATGGTACTTTCGTATGCTCACAACAAAGACGTCAAAGTACGTCAAGGAGATTGGTGGACGAGTATAGATCTCAAGGATGCTTACTTTCACGTCCCAATCTACCCGCCGCACCGCAAGTTCCTGCGCTTCGGCTTCGAAGGCCGGGTATACGAGTACACGGTGCTCCCGTTTGGCATGTCACTGAGCCCCAGGGTGTTCATGAAATGCACGGAGGCGGCGATAGCCCCGCTGCGACGTATATAGACGATATATAGACGCACTCCATGGGCTCTCGGAAGGTGGTAGTGTCACCACAGTGTGTGTCGTCACTCCGACCGTGGGCGCAGGCGACCTTCTTGTCCGAAGGGGTCAAGATAGGCGCTGTGACGTCCTGGAAGGTGATCACCACGGACGCCAGCCTCTCAGGATGGGGGGCTGTTCACGAGGGCTACTCAGCCCGGGGGCCTGTGGGACTCCTCCCAGAGGGGAGCCCACATCAACTACCTGGAGCTGCTGGGGGTCTTCCTCGCTCTCAAGCACTTCGAGAGCCGCATCAGAGGGTGTCATGTCCTGGTAAGGACGGACAATACCACAACGATGTGTTATGTCAACAAACAAGGTGGCTTAGGCTGCTTTGTGTTGGACAGACTGGCGCGCGAACTGACGCTTTGGAGCGTACAGCGCTTGGCCCTTTTAGGCGCTGTTCATGTGCCGGGCCATCTGAACAGCGGGGCGGACCTGCTGTCCAGAGGGGGACCCCGGTGCGGGGAATGGTCGCTTTGCCAGAAGGCTGTGGATCTGATTCGGGCCCGGTTTGGCCGGGCCCTGATCGATCTGTTTGCATCCAGGGAGAACACGAAATGTTCGAAGTTCTTCTCTCTAAGGATGCAGGACCAGTCCTTGGGGTAGACGCTCTGGCTCACGTTTGGCCGAGCGTTCTACTTTACGCCTTCCCGCCTCTGGAGCTGATCCGTCCGACCTTGGAACGGGTCAGGACTCAAGGAGGGAAAGTCCTGCTGGTGGCACCAGCATGGGGCACGTGGAGGTCGGAGATAGATCCCCTCCTCTACGACGAGCCGTGGCCGGTCCCCCTGCTCAGGGACCTCCTGAGGCAGGGCGGGAACGAAGTGTTCCACGAGAACCCCAAAGACCTAGACCTGTGGGTTTACCCCGTGGAAGGTCGAGTCTACTCTCACTAGACCTGCCCCTGCAGTGGTGGCTACCATACAGGGGGTTAGGACGGTGTCTACCTGCAGTCAGTTGACATCAGGTAGACTGTGTTCAAGAATTGGTGCCTGGTGCAGTCGCCTCGGGTGGAGGCTTCTCAGGCTTCGGTGGTGAACGTCCTGACTTATCTGCGGGACAGATTAGATCGGGACTTGGTTTTCTCCACGGTAAAGGTGTACCTGGCCCCGCTTGCCATGACAATTCAATGGCATATTGGTGGGTGAGCACTTGCCGGCGCAGTCACGGACGGCGTCAGGCGTGCTAGGCTAGTGAGCAGTCTTTCTGCTTCCTAGGGGGCATGCAAGCGCTCTCGGTGAGTGAGGATTGCATGCGGTTCTCGGACGAGTGGCCAAGGAACCCAATTTGGCATTTGTGTCCGAGACTGGTGCGGTCGCCAGAGCTCCGGCGGGGCTAGGGGTTTTTCATCCACCGCCGTTAACTTCGGCAGTAGATAGACGGTCACTTTGTCTCTGTCCAGTAAGGGCCTTGTGGCTTTACTGTCAGATAAGGAGGCTGGCCGTGAGTCGACCCAGCTTTTCGTCTCCTGAGGCCGAGGCCGGAGAACGAAGGTGGCTGAACCAACTCGGTCCTGAGGGATCATGGAGGCGATTCGGTTGGCCTATGGGAGTAGTGGCACTGCTGTCCTGAGAGGACTGCGGGCCTTTCTACTCGGGGTGTGTCTGCATCTTGGGCCCTCTTCATGAAGGGGCGTCGTTGCAGGTGGTATGCTCGGCAGCCGACTGGTCGTCTCCTGTGACATTCGTGTCTTTGAACAGCCTGGACGTGGCGGCATCAGGAATGACGCGCACGGTCATGGGTGTAGTGGCTGTGCTACGGTAGGTCGGAATAGTGATGCCTGTGGGCATGTTTTTCCTCCTGCTCTTAAGCAGTGGCTGGTTTCAGACGTACAGAATGTGTGACAGGCCTGGAGGGCATGTTCTCTCTCTTGTAGTCTGGCTGGCCTTCCATGCCCTCTCAGAACCTGATAGACAGGATTCAGAGAGGAGGAGGCCTTGGTTTCCCTGCCATGAATCGGTCAGACTGGGGTCTGTCTGGATTTGTGGCTAGGGACAGGATTTGAGTCCGTCAAGGTCTTGCCCTATAAATCCTTTTGCACCATGATCCTGTGGGGCCATGGGTTGCCTGTGGACCAAGGTCATGTTTGAAACTTGACCTATGGCCCTGGGTGGGCGTTTGGGTGGGGTTGGTGTAAACATGGGCTCCCCCGGGGGACGTGTATGTGTCCCATAGTAAGTACCATACTGGAACTTACAAAATAATAACCCTAGGTTACAACTGTAACCCAGGTTTTATTAGTAATGTAAGTATGGTACTTACGTTTAAACCCCCTCTGTGTGCAATCAAGCATGCAGAGTGGAAGTTCCGAGGTCGAGCCTGTGTGACACAAGGGCATTTATACCCCACCGGTCGCCGGTGTTTTGCGTCACACCAGCCCTGCTCCAATCATCAACGAGGATTGGAATTTCGGGAATCCGGTGTGTTTGCTCTGTGGCATCGCTAGAGGGCGATGATATCCCATAGTAAGTACCATACTTACATTACTAATAAAACCTGGGTTACAGTTGTAACCTAGGGTTACTAGTTAATTTGAAGATTTAGATTATTATTACAAAACATACATTAACCACTTCAGCCCTTTATACATTTCTGCCATTTGAAAATAGCCAATCTACAAGCTCACATGTTATACATTTTAAACTTGTGAAATGGGACATTCTGCACAATGAGTACTTTTACTTTTGGTACTTTAAGTACATTTTTATACCAATACTTTTGTACTTTTACTCAAGTAAATTTTGCATACCTTACTTTTACTATTTTCTACACTGCAGTATTTATACACTGCAGTATTGATACTTTTACTTCACAAAAGAAAAATGTACTTTTTCCACCACTGCCAAGTACAGAGTGAAAGGTCAAGTTAACAAATTATTGACAGTTTTAAGTGGTTAAATGTCTGACCGTGTTGCATCAGCGAAGCATTGAGGACTTGGCTCACGTTCGGGCGCAACACCGTCATACGATGAAGTATAACATTCTGTTTGCGGTCTCTCAGACTGACGGCTCTGTGATCTCACGAGACAGGCTGCCGTTTAAATTTACATGCGGCCAGAGTCTCAAAAGGACTCACGCAGCAGATTATTTGTTTTTAAATTTGATTTTAATTAGAACCTTATTTTTTATAGTTGAACATTTGAATTCGGAATATTCACTGATATCCTTAATACAAAATAAATAAAAGTAATAAAACATCATGAAGAGTAATAGAGTGTTGTATACAGTAGGTTGTACAGACCCTCAGGTTGTCGATAGGGGTGGTACATGTGGATGTCATATGGAAGGAACAGGTTGCTGATGAGTCTGATCTTGTTGGTTCCTTCAGTCTTGTTGGCTCTGTAGATGGAGCTGTTCTCTATGTCTGTCCAGTAGATGTGATCCTCAAACAGAGTAATAGCCCTGATGTTGTCCTGACTCACAACTACAGACACACAAAACCAAAAGTCACAATATTATGAAATAAATGAACAAAGTATTATAAAGTTTTTTATAACAAGAGTTTACATAAATCCGTACATTATATAAAAGTAAATAATGTTCTCACTGCTTTATTTATTACCCTAAACCAGGGTTCTTTATTTAATTTTTACATTCCCAATAGCATTTTTTTCTGAAGAAAACTTTAAACAAAAATATGCAGATCTACAAGCTCACAAAGCCCCCTGCACTAAACTATTTAAACCAGATCAAAAACTAGAAATGAACCGGAGAAGAAGAAGAAGAAGAAGAAGAAGAAGAAGCAGCTGTGTGTGTATGTGTGTGTGTGTGTGTGTGTGTGTGTGTGTGTGCGTGCGTGCGTGCGTGCGTGCGTGCGTGCGTGCGTGCGTGCGTGCGTGCGTGCGTGCGTGCGTGCGTGCGTGCGTGCGTGTTACCTGTGTGTCTGTTGGATCCATCCAGGTTGGCAAACTCAATGTATTTCTCCTTGTTGCTCCAGTAGATGTGATCGTTGATGTAGTCTAACGTCAGGCCGTAGGGCTTGGAGATCTTATCCTTCACGATGACTGTCCTGTTGGTGCCGTCCATCCCCATCCTCTCTATGTGGGGGTTGTTGTTACTTATGTCTGACCAGTACAAGTATCTGTCAGGGAGACACTGTGTCAGGGTCACTATTCACAACTAATCACACATACAGTACTGTACAGTACTAGTGGACATACAATATGATGAAGAGTTCATACCAGGGTTATTATAGTGAACTAGATCTAACAAAATAAGGAACATTTGAATTTAAAAAAAAAAACATGTGTAAACTGAAATGTGAATTAAAACAAGGTTTAACAGACAGAACGATAAGTAGCAGTAAATGTATTGTGGGTTTACTAAACTAACTGAAACTAACTAAAATCATAAAGAAAATGTGTTTAGTTTTAGTCTTTGTCAACAGCTAATATATTTGATTGAATAAATAGTTAAAATAGCAGATGTACAAGCTCACAATGTGTCACATCTTGACATAGAACTTGTAGAGTGGCTATACACTATTTTTCATTGATTTTTTTTTAATATTGCCCTGTCAACCCCATATTACAATTAAAAACTAAAACTAATAGAAAATGGAGCATTTTGACATTTCAAAAACTAATTTAAGAAACCTGCTTGGAAAACTAATTAAAAAAGAAAATCAAAACGAAATAGGAATCAAATCGAATGAAAAATGCAAAACTATAATAACCTTGGTTCATGATGCAAAAAACATGTTTTAGTATGATTTACTTTAGTCTGCTAGTGCAATGGTGGAAAAAGTACTCAAATGTTTTATTTAAAGGGATATTTCACTTTCAAAAACACTTTGGGTCATTTTATCGTCTACTCAGGCTTTTGTGAGCCCCCAGACCGTTTTTAAGTTGCTTGATTCAGTAAAATTGAGTTTGAAGTTATAATGGGTTTGTATAGGAAGGGGGCGCGTCTGATAAAATGAATATCAAATATCTTAATACTGAATCAAGCAACTTAAAAACGGTCTGGGGGGCTCACATAAGCCTGAGTAGACGATAAAATGACCCAAAGTTTTTTTTAAAGTAAAAGTATCAATACTGCAACATAGAAATACTCTGTTACAAGTGTACTTAAAGTACCAAAAGTAAAAGTACTCGTTATGTAGAACCTCCCATTTCAAGTTTTGAATCTCTTGAAAATAGCAGATCTACAAGCTCGAGACACATTGCGAGCTTGTAGATCGGCTATTTTCAAATGGCAAATATATATATATAGGGCTGAAGTGTTTACTGTATGTTTTGTAATAATAATCAACATCGAAGTAACTGGTAACTACTAAAGTTTTCAAATAATTGTAGTGGAGTAAAAGTATAATATTTGCCTCTGAGATGTAGTGGAGTAGAAGTAAAATTATTCAAAATTGGAAATGCTCCACTAAAGTAAAAATACCTCCAAATTGTACAGTACTTGAGTACATGTACTTAGTTACTTTACACCATTGCTTATGTGTCATATGTTTGGAGTTTACCTCACCGCATTTACTCTAAAGGCTCCACATTTGTGGTTTAAACTAGTTAGACAGGCTACCTCACTTGTCACTTTTAAAACTCTTTCTAAAGACTCACTTCAACAGAAAGGCTTTTAACTAGAGACTCTGTGTTCATTTGTTTTTTTGCTTAAAGGACAACTTTGTTTTTTTACAACCACGGTTTATATTTTAGCTTGTAATTAAAGTAAATAAAAGGTGATTGTTATTTTTTTTTTTTTTTCATTTACTGCTTTCTATAGTTTTAGCAATTTTCACAATCTTTTTTACAGTGGGCGGGGGCATTCTGTCCGGTGGCTAAATATGTCTTTTTTACACAATAAAAAAGGTCCTGTGGTCTTTGATGGCCATATGCGCCGGGTTATTGTGTAAAAAAAGACATATTTAGCCACCGGACAGAATGCCCCCGCCCACTGTAAAAAAGATGGCGAAAATTGCTAAAACTATAGAAAGCAGTAAATTAAAAAAAAATAACGCTCATCTTTTATTTACTTTAATTACAAGCTAAAACATAAACCTTGGTTGTAAAAAAACAGAGTTGTCCTTTAAATTGAACTCCCTGTGTTTTTTTTCCCCCCACAGTCTGTTTGTTGTGGTTTGTGTTGTGAAAAACGTTGTAAACTTGTTTTGGAAAAGTGCTACAAATACATTGTGTTATTAGCATTACCTCACAGGAGCTCCAGAAAGCACAGCCAATCACACGGAAGTATTCCACACTCAATTTAGTGCACTTTTCAGAGAGTCACAACTTACATGATACTATTTTTAAATTGTCCAACTTTTTAGTAACTTTTTAAATTACATTAGCAAGAGAAAGAGAATATGATGCAACGTCATCAGTGTTATGTTTAGATGTAATTCAGTCTTCTTGTATCCGTGGTGTTTCACAGGATGGTTGATACATTCAGTGTGAGGTTCATGATGTCACCACAGTGCTCTTACCCGTAGCGTACATCCACAGCCATGGAGTATGGCCAGTCCAGACCGGTGTTGACCAGGACTGTTCTGTACGACCCGTTTAGTTTGGACACCTCTATGGTGTCACCGTCACACCAGTACAGGTTACCTCCTACCCAATCAACAGCCAGACCATCTGGACCGATGTTGTGAAGGATCTGTCAAGAACCATACATGCACTCTGAATATAATCACTTATTTTTTATTTATTTTTTATACAATTATTTCAACATTTGTATGAAAAAAACAAGAAAAGAAAATAGCAGATCTACAAGCTCACAATGTGTTGCGATGCAATACATTGTGAGCTTGTAGATCAGCTATTTTCTTTTCTTGTTTTTTTCTCACACTGTACACTAATTCAGTGGTTGCCAAACGTTTTAGCTTAGATACATTTCATGTCTCCTCGGAGTCGGAACCCAAACTAGTGAAAGCAGACGATCTACGAGCTCACATACATCTATTCATCATCACATACATATATTCGATTGTGTACTTATGTTTGTACTTTTGTTTATGCTTTGAAGATTTTTCTAAAGAAATGTTTTGAAATAATAATTAATAAAACATGTAGGATATTTACCCTAACCCAAAAATGGGGCCCGGAAACACTACACTAAGTGTCTGAGCCACCAGGCACCCTGTTCTATTGTTTGATATTTAACACTGATATCACAAAGTATTACGTTACAAAGATATTAAGTATTGCTCATTTGGTTTCCCTTCCCTGTCATTCATCCTCATCGTTGTCATTATCACACTGACCTGGACGTCACTGCCACTGATGTGCATGCGACTGATCCTGTGGGGGCTCTTTTGTGTCAAGTAGATCATCTGCTGCTGATAGTCAAAGTCCAGAGCATATGTCTGCCAAAAGCCCTGTCACACCACAGCAGTTGTGTTAGTCTTAGACAGGAATACATTCCAGCATGTCAAAAGCAGTGTCTACTCTAGAATATAGTGAAGGATTACCAGTTGTGGAAGAAGTACTTTGATTGATTGATTGAAATTTGTATTAGGCAAAGGAATGTAAAACGACACAATTACATTTATAATACTTTGTCTAAAAGGTCCGTCCTCAATAATCTGAGGCCGTACTCAGATTATTTTTTACTTAACTAAAAGTTCAATACCACAATGTAGAAATACTCTGTTACGTTAAGTAAGTACAAGTCCTGTATTAAAAGAAATACTGGAGTAAAAGTACAGAAGTTATACAAATTATACTTACCGAAAGTAAAAGGTATTTTTTTCCTTTTTTTATTTTTTCAAACTTTACGATAATAGCCGATCTACAATCTCACAACAAGATCGGCTATTTTTTAATAGCCTATGTATGAAATAGGGCGTAACTGGTTAATGCATGTTTGTAATATAGTAATCTGTGTAGTAATCTGTGTTATAGTAATATTGTAGTGGAGTCATAAATACATAATTTGCCTTAATGTAGTTGTGTAGAAGTAACATTATTGAAAATTGCAAATACTCAAGTAAAGTTAAACATAATCAAAATTGTACCTACATACAGTACTTGAGTAATGTACTTAGTTACTTTCCACCATTACGTAGGATGTGATGTTATGTCTAATGGTTTTCACCTGTTTGAGCTCTGTGGAGCTGGAGCCGTTCAAGTTGATCTTCATCAGGTTGAATGTGTTGGCTACGATGAGGAAGGGCTCCACCTCTGGGAAAGAAAGTGACACATTACATTTCAGTTGGTTTACATTTAAAAACCCACACACCCGCAAATCAAGACTGTCTCATTACAATATTTCACTGTGAGTATGTGACGAATAGAGCTCTTTTTCTTTTCAGACAGACAGACAGACAGGCAGACAGACAGATAGGCAAATAGACAGATAGGCAGGCAAACAGGCAGACAGACGGTCACGAAGGCAGAGAGACAGACTTACCTGTTGTAATGTGTGTTGGTTCGGCCTGGAGAGCTGATGAGAAACATAAAACACTATGATTTATATCAGAACTCACATAAAACAAGATCCCCGCCAGGCCAGGTTTTCGACCCAGGGCTGTGTCAGTCGTGAGGTGTAGCTGTCTAGCATGTGTAGCGTCCCCTATGGGTGTAAGTACAATCACTTTTGGCTCTGTGTTGTTTAAAGGCTCCTAAATGTGTGATTCACATTTGGAGCTGATGGGGCGCTGTGTTCATGATCGGTGACATTTTGTGCAAAAATGGGCCCCTCCCACAAACCTTCAAAGGTAATCGTAGCCAATCAGAATAGAATCAGAAAAATCTAGTGGATAAATCTTGTAGCAGACTAGTAGCAAAAAAGGGAGTTTTGAAGAAAATGTAAAATGGCAAAAAATCCTGTCAGGCAGAATCTATTGTACCCACTACAGTTCAAGAGTTATAGGGAAAAATATAAAGCGGACTGTTATAGGGCCACCATGGGGCTGATTAAAAAAAAAAAAAAAAAAATTATTACAGCATGTTCGCATAAATGTAACCAATTCAATACAGTTCTTAATGTTGGCCGTCGACTAGCCATTGATTCTGAGCCAATCAGCAAGCAGTAGAGTTTTAAGTAGGAGAAGTGACGTGGGGTAGGGTGGAAGTTTGTCCTGGTCATTTTAATTTGGGCTGTCAAGAATCTACTGAAAAACAACTTTGATCTGGTCTGCCTCTAATCACTGTCACACATTAAAGTAAAGACTTCTAAAATCTCAAATCTCACTGATAAACGTATAGATACACATGGAGATAGACGGGAACGCCCAGGAACGCCCATTCGATTTTGTCCCGGGGGAAAACAGAACGATCTGCCTCATAGAGTTACATCATACACGATCGTTTGGATCACTTTCAGAGCTATTTTATGGACGATAGAGACATTGTCAGCCAAGAAAAATGCATCAGAAGGACAGCTGGAACACAATCGTCCACTCGCCCTCGGAAAAGTTGACTTATTAAGATATATGTGACTAAAAAGACCAAACATTGACAATCTATGAGCTCACAGCGCGTCGGAACGTGACGCGTTGTAACTGTGAGCTAGATTGGCAATGTTTGGTTTATGTTCCCCCCAGAATACGTAAACTGGGGTTCATGTGGTTTATCAGATTATGATATCTTCAGCACAAGCACCACTGAGACCGAAGATCTGTTTCCCTCTTTCCATCTCCGTCTGAATATCAAAACACTCGCCCCAAAACACAGTCGCCCCGGGGCAAACCCGCCGGTATTCACCTGGTATTCCTAAACTCAGTAAAACTATGCCTAAACTGCTAAACAGCTAAACATAACCTCATTCCTAAACGGAACCTCAGTAAAACTATGTCTAACCCTGAACTTATTTCAAACCGTAAAACAAATACAAGAATACAAGAACCGCTGGTCGGTGAGAAACATGGGGGCGAGCGTGTTTTGGTGCGAGTCTTCTGGTTACCTCTCGTCTCGCTCCTTGTTACAAAAATGTTTACATATGCACCGTGTTTAATCGCCTGGTAGAGACACTATTACAAGATATGATCAATTAAACTTACCATAATATCAAAACCCAACAGCCATTAAGTCATCAATAATGTTTATAGTGAATTTGAAGAACAGTTTAGAGACAGTTTTGTGAACGGCACGTACCGACGCCATTATCATTTGGCGACGTGCGTCATTTAATATCATGCAGGATTTACACACTGCTTTAGCTCCATGTTCATTGCCAGATTAACAATTGTGTTTTCTGTAGGTTTTTAAACGAGGATAGGCTAGGGTTTGGCTTGTTTTGTGTGCAAGTCGCTGCATGTTGCGTTTCCAAACTGTAATGGCGTCGATGTCTCCTGTAGTAGGAATTCACTAAAACGTGTTCTATAAACATCATTGATGAATGAATGGCTTTTGCTTTTTGATATTATGATAAGTTTAGTTGATCATATCTATAGAACATGTAATAGTGTCTCTTACCAGGTGATTAAATCCGATAACCTCGGGCCATTGTGTTGTGTTGGATCCTCTGTCCAGTCAGGACAACATTCCAATCGGACTCTTGTTTAATTTGCTAATGTAGCATTCCTTGTCGAGTGGCAACAAGGTTCTGTGCCTGTAATCTGGCAAGCCATGACGCCTGCTTTTAGATCAGTATACTTTTACAGCATATGAGTTTGAAAACCCCACATCCCTCCGTCTATACCAGCTGGGGGAAATCTGTGTTTTCCCCCGAGTGCAACTCCGCCCCCTCGGTACAACCCACTGATGACACTACGCCGTGTGGATGTATAGATTTTCAAAAGGAGGGCGATCACAGCCACAGCCAGTCTATTTGAATCAAATGCACTGTCAGTCATAAACAGTGGAACCTGCAGACAAGCCCACTTGGATAGCATCATTTCAGCCTGTATTTATCCTATATGAGCCCCACCTGGATATATTGGCTGGAATATTATTATATTAGACTGCATACTGCTGTGTATAATATATGTGCCCTGTCTGTGTACCATGATGAAGCACACATACCCCCAGCTAAATTATTGATTGATTGATTGATTGATTGATTGAAATTTGTATTAGGCAAAAGAATGTAAAACAACACAGTTACATTTATAATGCTTTTGTCTAAAAGGTCCGGCCAAAAAAGTCCTTGCGGGCTTGTTTTCATTGGGGTCCTTGAATTAATTTCATAGACATATATAGTAGCAACCAAACAGTTCAAAAATCAACATAAGAATACAGAGGGAAAAAAAACAAAAACATTATGTACAAAAAAGGCATGAGAAAATAATGAAATATATACAAAAAAAAACATTAGCAAAATAACATAAAAAGTATGTACAAAAAAAGGGGGAGGGGGGGGGGTCGTCTGTCTACAGGGAAACTGGTACTAGCTCCTCTTTAGGCCTCCAGAAAGATGAGTTTTTAGGGCTGTTTTGAAGGAGCCCAGCGAACTGCATTTTTTGAGGGATGGGGTTAGACTATTCCATTCCTTGGTATAGAAGGAGAATTTGCCCATGTTTGTTTTATGGGTGGGTGTTACCAGATTGTTGTTTACGCTCCCTCTAGTTTTGTGACTGTGGGTGTCACTAACTTTTTCGAGGTACTTATAGAGATATGCAGGTATAGGGGGCATTTCGGGCAAATCTGCATTTACAATTTTGAAGACCAGTCCCATCTTTAATTGTATAACCCTGTCGTCCACCCTGAGCCAGCCTAGGCTGGCAAAGTGAGTGGGAGAGAGGTGGGTCATGGGCCCCAGTCCGAGAAGTAGTCGAATCAGTTTGTTTTGGGAGGTTTGAAGCTTAGTCTTCAGTGACACTGAGGTGTTGGAGTACCAAGAGGAGCTAGCATAGTCAAAAAGGGGCTGAATCAGGGCCCCAGAGAGGGTCCTGAGTGCCTGAGGGTTGACAAAAGAGGAAACTCTGCCCATAAATCTGGTTCTCTGGTTTACTCCTTTGAACACCTTTGTTGCCATGCTTTCACCTGTCAGGTGTTTGTCAAGAATACATCCCAAATAGGTAATCTCTTCTTTGCTAGTGATGATTGTGTCATCGACTTTGACCTTGAAGTCATTTACCTTCATTTTACTGAGGGAATGTTTGGTCCCAAATAGGATGGATTTGGTTTTCCCAAGGTGTAGTGACAGTTTGTTATCGGTAAGCCAGGTACGGATTTTTGAGAGTTCAGAGCTGAGAGCTTCCTCGACTTGCAACTTGTCCTCACCCGAAATCAGGAGTGCCGAGTCATCAGCGAACAGGAACAGTTTGCAGTTACAGGCAGCATTCATGTCGTTAATGTATAGAAGAAACAGTAACGGCCCTAGAATGCTGCCTTGAGGAACCCCGCAGCTCACCGGGAGGGATGGGGACATGGTTCCGTTGATGTCAACCACTTGTTCTCTACCCTCCAAGTAAGATCATCCAATTTAGTGATGTGCAATCAAAACCAATCGCCCTCAGCTTATCGAGTAGAATTTCGTGGTTTACAGTGTCAAATGCCTTTTGGAGGTCCAGCATGACCATGCCGCAGTATTTGCCCGAGTCTACCTCACGTTTGATGTGATCGGTCAAGTACAGTAGGCATGTGTCAGTGGAGTGGGATGTTCTGAAGCCCGATTGGAATTCAAACAACAGCTTACGCTCGCTGAGGTAGCTGTTGATTTGTTCTTGGATTGATCGCTCTATAACCTTTGAGATGGAACAAAGGATGGAAACAGGCCTATAGTTGCCAGGATCTAGTTTGCTTCCTTTTATAAATAGAGGGATTACTCTTGCCAACTTGAATTCTTGTGGGACATGACACTGACTTATGGATAAGTTTGTAATATGGGCTACTAAGGGAGCAATGGAGACCGCTGCGTCTCTGAGGAATCTGGTGGGGATGTTGTCAAGGCCGGTGGCCTTGTTTGGCTGTAGGGCGAGGAGTTTTTTTTGCACATCAACAGTCAAAACAGGTTTGAAAGAGAAAGAATCCTTTTTAGCCCCTAGTTTCTCATAGTGAGCTTGAATGTGGTCGGGGCCATACAGACCTGAATGCTGAGGGAGTTTGCTTACCAACTGGGTTGCAACTGTGGTGAAGAAACTGTTAAAACAGTCCGCTACCAATTGCTTGTCGGTAGTGAGCGAGCCACTTAGATAATAATGCAAATGTTTGTAGATTTTGTCTGAATTTTTCCTTTGCAGCCTAATTGTTTTAGTGCCTCCCACAGTTTTTGTGGGTGGCTTTTGTTAGCCTCTATGTTCTCATTTAAGAAATTATTTTTGGCATTTCTGATCAAATTAGTAACTACGTTTCGTAGTTTTCTGCACTTTTCAAGTAGCTCCTCACTTTAGTTTTTTCTGAACTCGGAGAAGCTTTTGTTCCTGAGTTTGATGGTATTCAAAATATCACCCTTCATCCAAGGTTCTGTGCTTGCTTTGACCCTCACCACCTTTGTGGGTGCGATGTTATCAAGTACACACAAAAAAGCTTTTTTGAAACAGGACCAGGACTCCTCCACAGAGGTGCAATTTAGGACATGGGACCAGTCCATTTTTTCAAGAGCTGTTGTTAGAAGATCACTAGAGTAGTGTTTCATAGACCTGCAGCTGATTGTCCTGTGACAGAGCTCTAGGTCCGTGAATCTTCCGAGTGCAGAAAATGATATTGTGATCACTTAAACTGCACTCAATAACACCGCTATTGGAAATTCTGGACTGGTCCGTCGTCAACACTAGGTCTATGATTGATTGAGAAGCAATGCCCACCCTTGTAAAATGCTTTATCAGCTGGGTAAAGCTGTGCAGGTCACAGAACTTTCTGAGGGACTTAAAGGTAGCTGAGTCTTCCTTCAGAACACATGTGTTAAAGTCACCAATTAGTACCGTCTCAGTGTTTCCTAAACCCACAACATGTTCCTCAATCAAGTCATAAAATGCTTTGTGATGTCTGCAGGGGAGCTGTGGATGTGATTTGAGGCAGCATATCCTTCCTTGGACCTGTCTCGGGGGAGGGGAGGTGGGGGTGGTGGTGTTGGTGGTGGAGGGGGATGTGGGGGAGGGGTGATGTGGGGAAACCCTTGAGTCGACCTCGACCAATATCCCCCAGGCAAAGGACTGTTGGGAAACTCAGAGAGAAAAAAATCTCTGTTTCCACGACGATCCCACAGGGGAAATCCTTGCGGATGACCAGTGACCGCTTGAAATACAGGGAAAAGATTTCCCAGCATTCCTCTCGGTGGGATGCTATGCATTTGTCCTGGTATCGGCTGGTGGTGGTGGAGGAGGAGGTGGTGGGGGGGTGGGGGAGGGGAGAAGCCTTTGTCCCGTGTCGACGCCAAGCAGTAATCCATCCAGGGGATAGAGGAAAAAACACCGTTTTCATGTGCTTCCCTCTGGGAGAAGCCCTGCGGTTGTCTTGGGCCCATGTGACCCATGTGGCGCATGGGGAAATCCTCTTGATGACGTTGTTGGGAAAGCCCTTGTCTCGTCCTCACCGGCCACATTCCTTCAGGCGGTGGTCTGCTCGGGAACATATGTCTTGGATCCAACACGGACGTTAACCGGGACAAATAATCCATCCTTGTTTCTCCAGCTCTTTGCTGGGGTTCATTCTTATCAGGTGAGGTGGTCCGTTGCCAAACAAAGTTATTTGTCTGCATGTTGTGGACCGGGCTTTGTCGGGCGCTTCCGTCGCGTGTGTAAACAGCTGTGATGTTGTTTTGGCCATTGTAGCTGTGATCATAGCTAGTCTCCGTGCTGTCCACAGTCGGTGGGCCGGGATTTGGATGTACGTTTCCCGATAGCAATAGACTCAACCAAATGATCTTTCTTACTGTAAGGCCGTCAAGCTGGCTTGGGGTTCTTCTCCGTGTTGGTACCGATTTACGCGCCTCGAAAACTTTCAAAAGTAACGTCGCTGCGTCTTGTGGTATAACTCCGTTTGCACTCGCTCTCCGTTGAAGCTGCACATTGTGGGATTCGATGAAAATTAATCCTTGCAATATAGCAGCGTAGCACAATACCAGGTAGTTGCTGGCTGTGATAATCCTCTTTAGGCGAAGATGTTGTTTTCGCCGCCGAAGAATGGAGCGCGGGGTGGAATGCGTGGAATGCGGGAGAGGAGAAAAAGTGCGACTGTCCTCTCTGAAAGCCATGACTCATCTGATAGTTACAGTTGGAACCAAATGGACCCTTACAAATCTGTAAAAACAGATAGATGTAAATGTAATAAATTATTGAGTTTATTGCTTATTGTTTATTTATATGAGGTTATCGAGTGAACCACATAGGCTCTGATATCTGCTGACAGTTACTCCCTGACTCTCTCTCCCTGCTTACTGTCTAAATAAAGATAGAAAAAAAGATAAATGTACACATTTTGTGTTTAATATTACGAATAGGCTACGCCCTAATCAACCTACATGTCACTTCAAGTGAAGGTGGCTTGACTGTATATATATATATATATATATATATATATATATATATATATATATATATATATATATATATATATATATATATATATATATATATATATATATATATATATATATATATATATATATATATATATATATATGTGTATGTGAGACATGAGCTCCAGTTCTGCTTTTGGGTCCTAATTACAACACACCCTAACAGAATAGTCTGGCCAATATGGACCCAGAACAGCCAGAGACAGATTTACGTAAGGTTCTTGAGAACCAAGGAGTACTATTGGGACGACACAATCAAGCCTTGCAAGAACTGTCTAACAGTAATCAAGTCCTGGTAAATCAGATTGGCCAATTAGCCACTGCAATGAACCTGTTAACCACTCAACTCAATCCAGCAGCACCTCCCGCTCCTGCCGGCCCACAGCAACCTGTACCACTGTGGCTCCACCGGCTGACAGAGATTCATATGCTCCGGACCCAGAGCCGTTTTCCGGGGATCTGGATAAGTGTCGGGGGGTTTTCCTCCAATGCTCCATGGTGTTTATGCAGAGACCATTTCCCTTTCCTACAGATCAATCTAAGGTACATTATGTGATGGGGTTACTGAGAGGAAGGACCTTGGCTTGGGAAGAGGCAGCTAATTCAAGTCGACCTATGACCTTCCTCACCTTCTATGATTTTGTGTCAAAAGTAACGTTTTTTTTTTTGGACCACCCAGATCACAGTGGGGATACTGCTAAAGGTCTGCTAAATATTCGTCAGGGTTCCAAGAGTGTAGCAGACTTCTCAGTAGATTTCCGAATCTTGGCTGCAGATGCTGGTGGTGTGATCAGTCTCTACGTGGGGTGTTTATTAATGCTCTCAGTGAACAAATGAAGGATGAACTAGCCTCCCGTGATGATTCCACTGATTTTGAATCTCTTTTCACCCTTGTCATTAAGTTGGATAACAGGCTGCATGAACGACACAGAGAGAAAGTGAGCCGTCCTCATCCTCTGCCTTCCTCTCGCTCTGCACCGCCAGCTGTGAGACCTCATCCCTTGCCTCAATCAGGTGTCACTGAGGAGGAGCCGATGGAGCTGGGTTGGGCCCATTTGTCCCTCGCTGAGCGCACTCGTCGGCTGAGGGCGGGTTAGTGCCTGTATTGTGCTCAAATGGGTCACCTGCGGGCTACCTGCCCCATTCGACCTAAAGACCTGGCTCATCAGTAGAGGTGTGCCATTTAAGATCTTGGAGAGGATGATTCATAGCCGCATCGAGCCAGTGGTGGACTCACAGCTCCCACGGGAACAAGCTGGTTTCCGTCGTGGAAGATCAACAGCAGACCAGGTAACACTACTCTGTCAGGACATCGAGGACAGCTTCCAGGATAATACGAAAGCTGGGGTAGTGTACCTGGATCTGACTGCGTATGACACCGTGTGGCACCGGGGACTCCACCTGAAGCTGCTGAGGACAATACCGGACCGCCACATGGTGAAATTCATCATGGAGACACTTTCCAACCGCAGCTTCATCCTCCAGACCAGCAGTGGCCAGTGCAGTAGGCTCAGAAGACTGAGGAACAGGGTACCGCAGGGGTCTGTTCTCTCACCGATGCTGTTCAATGTTTATATCCATGACCTACCTGATACAGCATCCAGAAAGTATGGCTATGCAGACGATCTTGCCATCATGCTGAGCCGACCAACGTGGAAGGCGATGGAAGAGGGTCTTAACGAAGACATGGGCACACTGGTAGCATACCTTCGAAGGTGGCGTCTACAGCTCAGCGTCGGAAAGACAGTCGCAGCGGCATACCACCTTAGCACCAGAGAAGCCAGGAGGGAACTTGAGGTGCGCGTCGACAACAAATGTCTGGAGGTCCAGCAAGCCCCGAAGTACCTTGGAGTGCGTCTGGATCGGACATTATCCTTCAAACAACATCTGGAAGAAGTCAAGGCCAAGGTGACATCCAGGGTCGCGCTGATCCGCCGCCTCGCTGGAACAACCTGGGGAGCCTCCGCTAAGACGCTGCGAATATCCACCCAAGCCCTGGTCTTCTCTGCAGCGGAATACTGCGCCCCAGTCTGGAGCAGAAGCCCACATGCGAGAAAGGTCGACGTGGCTATCAATACCTCACTCCGAATTATAACTGGATGCTTAAAGCCTACCCCTGTGTCCCTCTTGCCAGTCCTCGCGGGAATAGCACCGGCCGGCCTCCGACGGGAGGCTGCCACCCTCGCCCTGGCCAGGAAGGCACAAAAGTATGACTGGCACATCCTGCACAACACCACAATAACACCAGCACCTCCAAGCAGACTCAAGTCCCGCCACCCCTACAACAAGGCAGCACAAGAGATGCTCAACTCCACCTCTGAGGACATCTCCAGAGATGCATGGTTGGCAGCAGCTTGGAAGGAGGAGTGGGAGTCAGCCGGGCCCTCCCGAATCCACCGTTACATCTGGGACCCAGGAGATGGCGCCATTGGAGGAGATGACCTACCACGCCGGCAATGGACCACACTGAACCGTCTACGAACTGGGGTCGGTCGCTTTAAAACATCAATGAAGACGTGGGGCTTGGCGGACAGTGCGGCATGCGAGTGCGGTGACCCTGAGCAGACCGCCGACCATATAATCACCATCTGCCCCTTATATAGACCACCCTCGGAAGCCAGCCTCTTTGACCTAGGACCAGAGATGCGGGCATGGCTACACGACACCGAGTTGGACCTCTGACGTTACACGAAAGAAGAAGAAGAAGTAGAGGTGGGGGTAGCCTACTGGTGAGCCATGCAGTTCAACCCTATCCAAAACCAGAATGCAGATCCAAGCCACTTTATGTGTCAATCAGGTGTCCTTGCCGCTTTCGGCTCTAGTTGATTCGGGCTCTGATGACAGTTTTTTGGACAGTAATTTTGCCCGACAGGTTAAGATTCCTTTAGTTCAGCTGGAAAAGCCACTCACTGCTAATGCATTGGATGGGAGATTATTGGCCCGTGTTACTCATCAAACTGCACCTGTGTCTTTGATCCTATCTGGTAATCATAGGGAGTTGATTCAGTTCAAGATAATTGTTTCTCCTCAAACACCCCTTGTGCTGGGTTCTCCTTGGTTAAAGCAACATAACCCTCACATTGACTGGTTATCACATAACGTTACAAACAAGTATCCTCTGCCATGAATGAACTCTGCTTTTGATTTTCTCCATGAAGCAACGGTGTTTCACTATGTTGGATCTCAGGAAGGCCTATCATCTGGTCAGGATTAAGAAAGGAGATGAGTGGAAGACTGCCTTTAACACTGCATTGGGACATTTCGAATATCTGGTAATGCCTTTTGGACTCACCAATGCTCCTGGGGTTTTTCAAACCTTGGTAAACGATGTGTTAAGGGACTTCCTGAATCATTTTGTGTTGGTATATCTTGATGATATATTTTTTTTCCAAGAACATGTCTGATCACGTTTCCCATGTCCGCCAGGTTCTCCAGAGGCTGTTGGAGAATAAACTCTATGCGAAAGCCGAGAAGTGTGAGTTCCATGTCAGTACGGTCAGTTTTTTGGGCTTCATTGTGGAGAAAGGACAGATGAGAGCAGATCCAGGGAAGGTCAGAGCAGTAGCAGAGTGGCCTACACCTACTACCCGTAAACTTCTTCAAAGATTTTTGGGGTTTGCACATTTTTAACACCAACTATGAAAGAGCAATGGGGAATGAGGGCTGCGGAATCATGAACGACAACGGAAACGGCTGCTGGAACTGTGTACCACCTATGAATTCATTATTGGAGGAACTCTCTTCCCACACCATGACATACACAAATTGACATGGTGTTCCCCCAATGGAAGAGACAAGAACCAGATCGACCACCTGATGGTAAATGGCACCTGGAGACGTTGGGTGCAGTACGTTAGTCCGACAGCGCATTCCTCCGACAGCGCAGCGCTCCGACGTTTCCAATACTAAACCCGAACCAAACCCACACCCTAACCCTAACCGCACGCGGATGCCACATAGTCGGAGAAAAGGTCTGTCGGATTAACGCATGCCTCCCGGAGACGTTCACTCCTGGATGTACGAGTGAGGAGGGGGGCCGATGTCAACAGCGATCGTCACCTGGTAACAGCAGTACTGAAGCTCAAGCTGAGGAGAACTGAGCGAACAGAAGTAGGTCGTCAGCATTTCGATGTGGGGAAAATGCGTAACCTCAGAGTTAAGAATGCCTTCGTCCTAAAGTTGAAGAACAGGTTCCAAGCACTGACAAACATCGAAGATGATCACATACAACCAGAAAACATCAATAACAAATGGGAACAGAAAACCGAAAAGTTAAGAGGATGGTTAGAGCAGATAAGAGGGCCTACATGGAGGACCTGGTAAAACAGGCAGAAGAGGCAGCCATAAGAGGGGAACAGGGGACTGTATACTGGATCATCAATAAAATCTGCGGAAAGTATCGGCGAAACACCAAGATCACAGACAAACATGGACGACTCCTTACATCTGAAACAGAAATAGAATCTCGATGGGCAGAACACTTCAGCGAAATCCTCAACAGACCACCGCCAACATTAGAGGCCGATATACAAGAAGCAGAGGCTGACCTTGATGTTGAGATTGAACCACCAGAGATTGAAGAAATCATCTCCTCCATCAAATCCCTCAGGAATGGGAAGGCCCCTGGACAGGACAGCTTAAATGCTGAGCTGTTCAAGGCAGACCCGGAGCTGGCAGCTAAAGCTTTAAAGACACTCTTCACAGCCATATGGGAGGGGAAGAAGGTGCCGGATGACTGGACAAAAGGCATAATTGTGAAGATCCCCAAGAAAGGTGCCCTTAGCAACTGTAACAACTGGCGTGGCATCACCCTTTTGAAGGATTGGATTACAACAGACACCTGGCAGTGCATTGAAAACAGGAGAGAGCTGAATAGTGCAGCAGATTAACTCATTTTTTCAAGACGATACTTCACTTTGGTATAGAAGCATGAAATTTGGCACAGATACTCTCCAAGGTCTACTCTTTAGGGAACAGGCGCGTGCCACTCAAAATTCCAAGATGGCGGCCCCAAAATCTAAGATGTCCGCCCAAAAACGTGCTTTTTCCTTTATAACTCGAAATGCCTTGATTTTAAGCCCCATAGATATATTAAAGTTGAATATAAAGATGGGTATTGTGGACATTTTGGTACCAAGTACATGTCTGTATCCATTACGGTTCTTGAGATACATCATATAGAAACTTGTATATACCCGGAAAAGTGAGAATTTTGTAAGATTGATTGTTGTTACGAGAACATGGATTTATGAAAATGTTACTCTCATAACCTGATATTTTCAGTAGGGTTACTTACTATTAAGACAACCTGAGGGTTGTCTTATTAGTTAAAGATGTCGGCCCTTTTTTCAAGATGGCCGTCAAATTCTCATTATATCAATCGTTCAAACAGTGATGCAAGTAAGTACACTCTAAAGGTTTTTTTTAGTGAAAGGGTGCTTGTCCCTCATATTCAAGATGACAACACTTTTCAAGATGTCTGCCACTTATACCGAATGCTCATTATGTAAATTTTTCAAAGTGTAACATACATTTAAGCAAAGATATTCAGCAAGGGTTTTGTTATGCTGCTGATTCATGTATCAGTATGAGAGAACATTTTAATGAGTTTAATAATTACTAGACCATACCCGGTGAAGGGCGCCCTTCACCATACCCGGTGAAGGGCGCGCGTCCCCTCGTATATATATAAAAATTTGCTATATAAAAGAGCAAAATAGGCTTGCTATTTTCTGTTGCCCTGCAGCAGGCTTGAGTATATTTTGATGGCATTTTACACCACTAACAACATTAATCAGAGAATCACACGTCTTTGTCACAACTCGTGTTTTGTCTTTTTTAACCAACACAGTACAAAGTACTGGACACACAGATGACACACAGGTCATAGATGACTCAGGTCATAAACCTGGAAATACAGGAAAATAAACATTGTATTACCATATATTCATAGCATATATGATTCACAATTAAACAGCAGGTAATGTAGCACAGTCTATCACAGTAGAACCGAAATAGCAGAAAATGACTACAATACCCATGAGGCATTCTGAACCATGAGCCAACAACGCGTCGCCCCAGCTACCATTAAGTTACAGTGTCCAAGTTACAATACACAAAATACACCAAAATAATACTTTTCAATGGACTACTTGGGTAGCACTGATAATATTAACCACAGTAAGGTTCATAAAGTGTGTTGATGAAACGTTTACATTGTTGATTAAGTCACGATGACGACGTTAGCATTAGCGTTAGCCGCATGCTAGCGCCAAACGTCCGTTAGCTTAGCATCACGCTAACGGCTCATAGTAACTTGGTTTGGCTAATAAACATTAATCCCAACTAACGCCAACACAGTAATGGATGTAAACATACACAGACATGCTTTGGACATTATTATCAGGTTGCATGTTGGTGGTATGGGGTTCGTTTGGTTTGGCCTCGTTTTCATAGACCTCGTTGCTTGTTTCCCATTGAACCCGGAAAAAAACCCTACGTCCGCTGCCACTACTGCTCCCGGTTTGGCTACAATGGGAAACATGGCCACAGGCTGACTAAATAAGCGATTTAAACGGGTAGTTTCGCTGGCGACCTAAAATATTATGCAGCCGACCAAACCTTAAACATCCGTGCGGTTTAGAATCTACCATTAGTTTTGGGATACGATGTATACAAAAGGGTAAACAGCGGAGCCTTGGCGGACGTTCGCCCGATCCTGGAAGAGAACGACATAGAACCGTTCTTTATGGAGCTAATGTGCATCGTGTGTGGGGAAACAAATTTGGAGTGTTTACTTTCCACAGCAGAGAGTGGGCGGGGTCTATGGTGTAGAGTCGGTGTTGCCATGTCCGCCGATTGTAAGCGCTTTAGGGCCAATGTTGGTGTTATAGGGTTCGTTTGGTTTGGCCTCGTTTTCATAGACCTCGCTGCTTGTTTCTCTCGCGAAACCTGGCACACAACGACGCATGCGCAGTTTGATCGGAGACCCAAGACCCCATCCATCCACCCACCCACCGTCAGCTTACTAGAATTATAGTAGGATGTATAGTAGAGTGAATGTCACTACACAACCAGGGCACACTGGTGACATCACTGCTGTGGAACTCAGCATGGGGTTCAGTGCCAGCTGATCTAGTTGTACTAATACTGTAGTTGTTGTTGTCTAGTAGTGATAGTATAGCTTTGTTTAGTGTCCCAAATGCTGTCTAACAGCCCCATGTCAATTAGCTAGTACTAGTTAGATGTAGTTAGATAGCCGCACCTGAATTGACAGGTTGTGCCAGCGCGGGCAGTGGCGGCCTTTCCTATGTTTCACCCGTTTCAATTGAAACGGGCCCCCAACCTCAGGGCCCCCCCTCAGGGCCCCCCCCCCAAAAAAATATATATATATAATATTTTTAATATATTTTTTTACTCGCATCCCAGTCCGGGGCCCGCCTGTGGCTGGCCAACGTCCAAGAATTTCATACTAGAAGATGATGTAGATCTGATTGAATCAGGGCTCAGCTCAAGTGAATCA
The DNA here is from genome assembly GCF_963454915.1 of Gymnoscopelus microlampas. NCBI lineage: Eukaryota > Metazoa > Chordata > Actinopteri > Myctophiformes > Myctophidae > Gymnoscopelus > Gymnoscopelus microlampas. The sequence goes on from NW_028155546.1 coordinate 248,560, forward strand.
TGTGAGTGAGTTGTTTTAGCTGTCTGTCCATGGTGGAAGTGCAGATAGCCTAAATAATTTAGTTCGAAAATGCATCATTATGGATTGTGGAAGCAAACCAACTTCAGTCCACACATTTTTTTTTTTTTTGCGGGGGGGGGGTGCATATGGGGCCCCCATATGAGCTCTTGAAACGGGCCCCCAGATCATTAAGGCCGCCCCTGAGCGCGGGAGAGCCGAGCTGAGGGTAAGTGGGGCATTACAAGACTTGTTCATGTATTCTTACCTGGAAGGTGTACAGATCACACAGGACTTTAATGGCACTGGATGAATGATCGGGCTAGGTGTACAGTAGGTGACCCAAACCTAGTTGAATCCCATACCCGAATGTGTAGCATTATGATTAAGGTGGTATATAAGGATAACCCCTCGGCCTTAATCAGACATGGCAAATGCAAACCCAATGTTAGCCAAGAGGCAAACTGATTGGAAGAAATGCTGTCTTTGTCAGACAGACAAGAAAGAAGATCTCCAATCACCACCTACCCATCATGTTCTTCAACATGATGGCTATACAATGCTCGCCACCAACGTTCCACTCTTCCATGAGATCAAGCAAATGCCAATGATCCTGGACCTGGGAAGGCTGGATGAAGGTGGTGGGATAGAAGCTACTTTGAGAAGGAACCAAGCAAAGTACCATTTAAACTGTCAAGCTTTGTTCAACAACACAAAGTTACTTCGTGCAAGGAAGAGACACTCCAATACTCAGTGCAGTGAAACAGATGACAGCCAAGTAAAGCATCGCAGATCCATGATGCAAAAAAGTAAGGATGATCAGGTTTGCTTTCTTTGTGATAAGATATCTCCTGCATCTGAGCTCAGCCAGGTCATGACAATGCACACAAACAACAGACTACATGAATGTACGATAGATCGAGTACGGCCGTTAGTGTAGATGAGGCTAGGCTTGATATGTTTGCCCGAAAGCAGAGGCCATATGAAGCCATTCCTCAAACAAGAGCAGCTCTGCTTCAACACACTAAACGCGCTGCCTATCAGGCAGGCTGCATATGGGGTCAGGCAACCCAGCGTAAGCCACAAGAAGAGAGCCCTGCTGACTGGGGATGGACAAAGGTCGGTGCACAGTGGCAGGTCTACTGGACAGCAAATGCGTCTGTTGCTCAAAGTTGTCAACAGCTGGCCAAGTGTAACTGCAAATCAGAGTGTTGTGGAAGGTGCAAATGTTTCAAGTTGGGTTTCAATTGCACAGCACTGTGCGGTTGCAAATGTGAATAGAGCAAGTACACTGAAAACCTTGTGGTGGGCCTGGAGCCTATCGAGTACCGTGATGACAAGTGCACCTTCCTTGATATGATGCCCCTGATGCAACCCATAATACTGAGTGCCAAGCAGGGAGAACTGTAGTATTTCAGATGGTCTTTCGTTTGACTCGGCGGGGGATCGAATGCACAACCTTTCAAATTCAGTGTGGACGTTAACATATTTAATTTTTGCTAGTCATTGAATTTTGCGATAACAGTGGCCCTTTGTATGCCTGCAATCTTGCAAAAGGCAGCATCTTGATTTTTTTACTGGCTATACACTTTTTCAAAAAGAGTGGCCAACACAATATTTGTAGCACATATGCTTGCATCACTATTTAAGCATTGTGACAATGAATATAGGACAGGAGTGGAAGACATGTTAAAAAACGGTCGCCATCTTGAATTTTTACTGGCCATTTTCCAAACGAGTGGCCCTTCCTCTCTGTAAGCTGCACCTTGCCGTGGTGGAGAGGCTTGAGTACTCCAGTGATCCTGAGGGCTATGCCGGTGGAGATTTTAATTTATATCCCTGGCAAGTTTAACTAAGCCGGATAGGTCAAAGGGGAGGAGGCAGACAAAGCAGTGCCCTGGGCCTCCAGGTTGAGGGTTGGCCATGGGGATATCTACCCCATATCCCAGGAACAAATTCAATTCAAGTCCCAGGATCCCAGGAACAAATTCCCTGGAACAAATTCAAAGTGAAGTATCGTTTCACTAATCTGCTGTACGATTGATATAATGAGAATTTGACGGCCATCTTGAAAAAAAAGTCTGGTTTAAGAGTTCTATGTTATAAACCTAAGGAAAGTAAAAGATTATGAAAATAACATTTTCATATGACCATATTCACTTAACAACCATCAATGTTACAAATGTATCACTCTCCCGAGTCTGTACAAGTTTCTACATGCTGTATCTCAAGAACTGTAATGGATACAGACATGTACTTGGTACCAAAATGTCCACAATACCCAACTTTATATTCAACTTCAATATATTTATGGGGCTTAAAATCAAGGCATTTTGAGTTATAAAGGAAAAAACACATTTTTGGGCGGACATCTTGGATTTTGGGGCCGCCATCTTGGAATTTTGAGTGGCACGTGCCTTTTTCCTAAAGAGTAGACCTTGGAGAGTATCTGTGCCAAAGTTCATGCTTCTATACCAAAGTGAAGTATCGTTTCACTAATCTGCTGTACTACAATGGACACAAAACTCCAACCTTGCCTGTCATCCGGGAAGGAACCACACTGTGTCACTCCTCAGACGTCGCTTTTGGTGGCCTGCCATGGAGGCAGATGTCCGGGCATTCGTCTCCGCCTGCTCCGTCTGTGCCCAAGGAAAATCTTCACATCGTCCACTTGCTGGTCTGCTGCATCCATTACCCGTTCCAACTCGTCCAAGGTCCCATATAGCCCTTGACTTTGTCACTGGGTTACCCACCTCCCAAGGTAACACTGTCATACTCACCATTGTTGACCGTTTTTCAAAGCCAGTTCATTTTGTGGCCCTTCCAAATCTCCCTACAGCCTATGAAACTTCTGATTTGTTGCATCATGTTTGCCGCCCTCATGGTATTCCATTGGACATTGTTTCAGACAGTGGCCCCCAATTTATATCTGAGGTTTGGAAATCATTCTGTAAAGCATTGGGTGCAACTGTGAGTTTATCTTCTGGTTTCCATCCTCAGTCCAACGGCGCAGACAGAGGGGGCTGACCAAGATTTGGAGGGGGTGCATTTCGCCTTTCCGACATGTCGCCTTTCCGACGTTAACGAACCCTATACCTAACCCTAACCCTAACCCTAACCGCACGCGGAAGCCACTAGTCGGAGTGGCGAGATGTCGGAATGGAAGGAGCACCCCATTTGGAGGCTGCCATACGGTGTGTTACTGCTACCACAAAACCTGTATCGTGGAGTTCACATCTGGCTTGGGTGGAGTATTCTCATAATTCTTTAACCAGCGCTGCCACAGGACTGTCTTCGTTTGAAGCCTCTTTAGGCTATGAGCCACCGTTGTCTCCCTCCCAGGAAAGTGAATTGGCTGTTCCTTCAGTCCAGTTGCAACTCCGCAGATGTCCTAAGGTTTGGAAAGAGGCACGTGTTGCTCTGCTACGCTCAGCTGAAAACAACCGTCGCGTCGTGTAAATGTTTTCAAATAAAGGACACATTCAACATGTGAGGTTGACAGAATGGAGTTGTTTTTGCATAATGTATATGCAAATAGAACCGCATTCTTTCACATGGTTAAAATACATAGGCCTATAATATCATTATGCGGTGCTTTCATTCAATGCAAATATAACTAATAATCCTGATGATGATGCCTCACCTGTTAACACTCACACTGTAGCGGTACATTAAACTCTTGAGTGAAACATGGATAGCATATATGAACCTCTGTAGCCTCTGTCTAATTATGTGACTGTCTCCATTGTCCAAAACACATGGATATCTCCAATATTATTATATTCATAATAATAATACACATTAGTTGCCTAAGCACCTCCTCTCCTCCTTCTATCTCAGCGCAACAAGTGAACACAACGGTATTTCACATGCGCTCAAATATCGAGGATTGAGCCTCAATCCTGCTCTACTGCTGCGCAAAATATCTGATCTACAAGCATAAAACAGCCGGCGTGTGACACGTTCTATGCTTGTAGATCAGATCTGTTTGCGCAGCATTATGTAAAAGTGAAAGTTGTTGTGTTGCCAAATTTTGCGAGAGAAAAAAGCAGCCAGCCCCAAATCCGCCCCCCAAATCACACCCCCACCCAAGCAAACTTTGCAGGCCCTATTACATCAAGTCCTGGCCACTCAAGACACGATTATTCTCCACTCTCTGCAGTGAAATGGGATCAGAGCACCACAGCCTCTTATTTCATAGTGAGGTGATGAGTGAGTGTCTGTCCAATCATGATAAACCTTGTGATTGTTATATTTATACAGATGTTGGAAAGTATCAAAGGACATTGGAGTACACATAAATAATAGTAAACACTGTAAACACAGTAATAATAAAGCATGAATATGAATATGGAGGTAATTATTCAGTCTGTACTCACAGCAATCTGCAGGTTCATCTGACCGGTCCCCACAGTCATCTACTGTGTCACATTTCCATGACAATGGAATGCACTTGTAGTTCTTACAAACAAACTGATGGGGGAGACAGAGGATTATTGTTTAGAATTTGAAAATAGCCGATCTACAAGCTCACAACGCCTTTCGTTGCGAGGTGTTGTGAGCTTGTAGATCGGCTATTTTCAAATGTTTTGATTTTATACTAAGTCATGTACAGAGCAAAACATAAAACACTCCCATCCAATATACAAAACAGATTTCCAGACAATTACTATAACCTAAGAAACCCATCAGACTTTGAACAACCGCTAGTCAGTACTACACTCAAGTTCATGTGTGTTTCGTCCTGTGGAGTGTCACTGTGGAATGGGCTAGCTGATGATGTACAAAAAAGTCCCAACATCAACCTATTCAAAAGAAAAGTAATACAAATTTTCATTGACATGTATAAACAACTAAAAATACTGGTATTAGCATACCATTATGATGATAATATATATTATGAAATGATTACAATTATTAGCATAATTTCAATGAGACCTGCGCCGCCCGTTCCACGGTGACACTCCGATGCTCTTTGCTGTCTTAACAATCACATGAGAGAGAGAGTTCTGAGTGTGAGCGTGCTGTATCAATAATTGTATCAATTAATGTAAATATAACATATTTTTTATGTATATATTTACGGTATATTATATATTGTATACATGTATTATTATTTTCATTTGAATTGTGTTTTGTAAACACTGTATTTAACCTTATTTACACCTTATTTCTTATTTATTTCCTTTTGCAAACTGAGTCAGGGGTAGGGCTCAATAAGCATAATGCTTTTTCCTGTCCCCTTTTCCAGCTTCTTGGACACTTCACCATATATACAAACTTGTGCCCTGGACCTCCTTTTTTTTACGGGGCCAGAGCTCTGCTCTGGAACCGTATTGTTATTGGCAGTATTCTGTCTCTTCTTCTTCTGCCACTTTTCGCAGTTCTGGCTGAACCGTGCAGTCGCTTTTTACGAAACTCGGCCATATGGTAGATGGTCATGAAAAACGATCAACAAATAATTCTCACAATCTTTCGTCAAAAGGTGGCGCTATAGCACTCAATTGAAAATGCCAACTTTGAACAGGTACAACTCATGCCCTGTTTGACCTACAGCCATGAAACTTGGATACACATATGCGTCTCCTCATGCTGAACAACTTTCACCCTCTGACTTTTGACCTCTGACCTTTAGATCTCCCACCATTTTGAATTATATGAAAAACAGTCATTGGCTCCTAACTTCTGCATTTTTTCACTTATGGAAAATCCGTTCGAAATTTTTGTAGGCAGAGGTCCAAAGTTCAAGTGTGAAACGTTTCGTGCAGATTGCTCAAAAAGGAGGAGATAGATTTTTTTAACTATTACAGTTTTATGAAAATTATTCATCTGTGCCTAAAACATACATGCAGACTCACATTTCTTTGAAACTTTGCAGAAATGTACAGGGTCATTCCAAATATCACTGAAACCAATCTTACTCCAATTGGCCAAAAGGGGGCGCTATAGCAATTTTTTGAAAAGGCAGACTTTAAACAGGCATAAGTCATGCCTCGTTTGGCCGAAAGTCGTGAAACTTGCTTACACATGTGCCTTGACTCATGAGGAACACACGTATCGATTTGACCATTAAGCTCCGCCCTTAGATTGTCCGCAATTTTGAGCAGTTTGAAAAATACTTGTTTTTGCCAGTTCTGGCTTAACCGTGCATACGCTTTTTACGAAACTCGGCCATATGGTAGATGCTCATGAAAAACTACCAAGAAATAATTCTCACACTCATTCGTCAAAGGGTGGCGCTATAGCACTCAATTGAAAGTGCCAACTTTGAACAGGTACAACTCATGCCCTGTTTGACCTACAACCATGAAACTTCGATACACACATGCGTCTCTACATGCTCGACAACTTTCGTGGTCTGACTTTTGACCTCTGACCTTTAGATCGCCCACCATTTTGAATTATATGAAAAACAGCCATTGGCTCATAACTTCTGCATTTTTTCACTTATGGAAAATCCGTTGGAAATTTTTGTAGGCAGAGGTCCAAAGTTCAAGTGTTAAAAGTTTCGTGCAGATTGCTCAAAAATCCCAGGAGGAGATAGATTTTAACTATTACAGTTTTATGAAAATTATTCATCTGTGCCTAAAACATACATGCAGACTCACATTTCTTTGAAACTTTGCAGAAATGTACAGGGTCATTCCAAATATCACTGAAACCAATCTTACTCCAATTGGCCAAAAGGGGGCGCTATAGCAATTTTTTGAAAAGGCAGACTTTAAACAGGCATAAGTCATGCCTCGTTTGGCCGAAAGTCGTGAAACTTGCTTACACATGTGCCTTGACTCATGAGGAACACATCTATCGCTTTGACCAGTAAGCTCCGCCCGTAGATTGTCCGCAATTTTGAGCAGTTTGAAAAACACTTAAACCCAGGATTTTTCAGCTATTTGCGTGAAACTGTATCATCTCTGTAATCTCCTTTTTCATAGTTCCTTGTCTGTTGGTCCAATGGCGTCTCCCTTAAATGAGTGCCTCACAATCTCAAGGTCGCCAGTTCAAGCCTCACTTGATGCAGACTTAATTTAAGTTGAATTGCAAACAACATGACTGTATCAATGAATACATGTGCAAATGGTAAAGATAACCTGAAATGCTTATTTGAGAGTACGATTTCTCAATGTATGACATACTTCATTCTGAAAATAGCCGATCTACAATCTCAAAACTTTTCAGATAGCAACGTGTTTCTGAGCTTGTAGATCGGCTGCTTTCACTGTTTTCGGTAGCGAGGAGACATACAATTTCTCTATTGGTAAATGGTTTGTGAACGAGTGATCTTAGTGTTGGCTTGGTTCATGACAGAAGGCAAGAGTTTATGATCTTCAACAGACAACATCAGCCTGGACAAAGCTATAGCACTATAGGTAGTGTTGCAGCCTATTAGCCTATGATGGGGCGGCCATAGCTGGGTGGTTAGTGAGCACGCCTAGGGAACCAGAGGCCCTGGTTGCCCCAGGTTCGATTCCAGGCCATCCCAGCATATGCGTCGATGAAATTAAATTTGTCCCTGAGCAAGACTCTTAACCCCTAATTGCTCACAGGTTCTCATTGGAAACAAGACCACAAGGACTTCCATGAACGACCTGTTAAAAGGAATTATCCTTATCCTAGTCCGAAGGTTGAGAGTTCGATTCCTGTTAATGGCAATAGGTTGAGATGTCCAATCTATCCATTCTGTTTCCATCTCTCTCTCTCTCATCAATCTATTCCGTTTCCATGTCTCTCTTCAATCTATTCCGTTTCCATGGCTCTCTCTCTCTCTCTCTCTCTCTCTCTCTCTCTCTCTCTCTCTCCAGTTTCCATCTCTCTCTCTCTCTCTCTCTCTCTCTCTCTGTCTCTCTCTCTCTCTCTCTCTCTCTCTCTCTCTCTCTCTCTCTCTCTCTCTCTCTCTCTCTCTCTCTCTCTCTCTCTCAGTTTCCATGTCTGTCTGTCTCTCTCTCACTGGCCCCGTATTATCGCTGCTTGCAGCTATATTCTTTTCTTGTGATTCAATTTGCACTAATGCACTTGTATATATGTATCCTTTTCTGTTGTCCAAAAGAGCTGGAAATAAACATACTGAACTGAACTGACACCATTTGACAATTTGGCCAATGTTTGAACAGTTTTTATAGTATAGTTTGTTGATTACTTTTGATGCAGTAATGGTAATAAAAAAATATAATGGTATCTGGGGACCCCATAACATCATGTGGGGACTCCCGAGCCACATGTTGAGAACCACTGATCTAAAGCACACATGAGACATGTCATACAGAGTAACACAAGTGAAGCTGAGGTGAATCACCTGGCTGGCAGAGCAGTTGGACATGCACTGCTTGTTGTCAGCTAATAAGTAGAAGTCTGTGGGACAGGAACACTTGTAGCCCCCTCCAGGTGAGAGCAGACACAGGTTACTGCAGCCTCCATTGTTGGTCTGACACGGATGACCAGACACTGCAGGGTGGAGAAAAATTGCACACATGTAGTGACTATGAGAACACACATGTTACAACAGAGCTTTTAAGACTGTGCCCAAGAGACACCAATGAGCAAGTCAAAATGTTAAGGCACATCTTATTTTCTTTACGAAAATAGTCGATCTACAGGCTCACAAAATTCTGCATTGCGATGCAATATGAGCTTGTACATCTGTTGTTTTCACTATTGTATTATTTTATTTGTGGGGGGGAAATATATCAAATCTATATTTTTGCTTATAACAAAATTGCCAGAATATGGATACCAGGTTGTTTTATATGCCAGTTCTTTTTTTATAGAAAACTGATCAAGATACACTGATACAAAATAAATAAAACGTCATGAAGAGTAATGATGAGAGTGTTGTATGCAGTAGGTTGTACAGACCCTCAGGTTGTCGATAGGGGTGGTACATGTGGATGTCATGTGGTTCGCACAGGTTGCTGATGAGACTGATCTTGTTGGTTCCCTGAATCTTGTTGGCTCTGTAGATGGAGCCATAGTAGGTCTTGTCTATCCAGTAGATGTGATCCTCAAATATAGTAATAGCATAGACGTTGTTCTGACTCATAACTATGGACACACAAAAGGACACACAAAACCAAAAGAGTCAAAATATTATAAAGAATGCGAAGTATCAGTATAAAAAAGTAACTAATGCTCTTGTTGCTGTCCTTGCTTTTTCTTACACTGAACTATTTAAAACAGATACTAAAGACTAGAAATTAACCAAAAGATAGTTAAAGGGTAAAGCTACTGTCTGTGTCTGTGTCTGTGTGTGTGTGTGTGTGTGTGTGTGTGTGTGTGTGTGTGTGTGTGTGTGTGTGTGTGTGTGTGTGTGCGTGCGTGCGTGCGTGTGTGCGTGTGCGTCAGTAAGTGTGTGTGCGCGTGCGCGTGCGTGCGTGCGTGCGTGCGTGCGTGTGTGTGTGTGTGTGTGTGTTACCTGTGTGTCTGTTGGTTCCATCCAGGTTGGCAAACTCAATGTATTTCTCCTCGTTGGTCCAGTAGATATGATCGTTGGTGTAGTCTAACGTCAGGCCGTAGGGCTTGGAGATCTTATCCTTCACAATGACTGTCCTGTTGGTGCCGTCCATCCCCATCCACTCTATGTGGGGATTGTTGTCACTTATGTCTGACCAGTACAAGTATCTGTCAGGGAGACACTGTGTCAGGGTCACTATTCACAACTAATCACACATACAGTACTGTACAGTACTAGTGGGCATACAATACGATAAAGAGTTCATAACAGGAAGTGAAATAAATCGAACAAAATAAGGGAATAGAATAAAAACATCTTAGTTAACTGAATTAAAAATAAAAACAAGTCTTTACAAAAAAAGAACTAGCCAATATATAATATTTAAGAAAATAGCAGTTCTACAAGCTCACAGCTTGACATGTTGTAAGCTTGTAGATTGGCTATTTTCAGGATTTTTCTTAGCTTTTATAATCTCGCCCGTCTACCCCATATTACAATAAAAAATATTACAAAAATGATAAAAATCAAACTGAAAGTTCAAAACTAAACTACCACACAGCTTTGAAACAAATGAACATTACTTGAAATTTAAACGAATGATAAACGAGAAATAATAAATCAAAATGTTGTTCATACTCGGTGCAAAAAGCATGTACAGGTTTGTATGATTTGTTTTAGTCTACTTAGGGGTCACATGTTTGGAGTTTACCTCATAGGAGCTCCAGAAAGCACAGTCAATCACAAGGAAGTATTCCACACTCAATTTAGTGCACTTTTCGGTGAGAAACAACTTACATGATACTATTTAAATTGTCCTCATGCGGTTTAAACTATGTATATGATTCTTATTAGTGACTTTATAAATTTAGTTCTGCAAGAGGAAGAGAATGCGATGCAATGTCATCAGTTTTATGTTTAGATGTAATTCAGTCTTCTTGTATCCGTGGTGTTTCACAGGATGGTTGATAAATTCAGTGTGAGGTTCATGATGTCACCACAGTGCTCTTACCCGTAGCGTACATCCACAGCTATGGAGTATGGCTGGTCCAGACCGGTGTTGACCAGGACTGTTCTGTACGACCCGTTTAGTTTGGACACCTCTATGGTGTCACTGTCACACCAGTACAGGTTACCTCCCACCCAATCAACAGCCATACTCTTTGGCCTGGTCAATGTGCTGTGAAGGACCTGTTAATGAACCATACATGCACTATTATTTATTTAACCTTTATTTAACCAGTAAAACACATTGAGACAGAGTCTCTTTTACAAGTGGGAACTGGCCAAGGGGCAGATTAAAAATTTCACATCTCTGCAAAAACAAACATACAAATCAGTACAACAATAATATTAATACATCCATGACTCCCAGGAACCTTAAAAACAAAAATCCTTGTGAAACTAATTAATTACTCAGCTCAACCAAGTCGGTTAACCTACCAGCAAGTTAATCCAAGATTATTACATGTAGCAATTCATAGAATTTTACCCACATGTACAATGACATAGTGTTTCTTTTTTTTTTTTTAGACATCCAAACAATTACAGGAATGAGCAAGTTTCTCAACAATGAAACTTTTAAACATTCGCAAAGAGATAAGTGTGGCAAGTTTGAAACTCTTTTGGAGGTCATTCCAAGCCCATGGACCATAAAAAGCAAGGCATTTTTTGCCCACCTCAGATGAGAAAGTCGGTACTAGACAACGTATGCATTAGATCTGAGATTGAGGCCATTCTTTACCACCTCGAATTTTGAGGAGATATAAGAGGGGAGAATTCCACCCAAGATTGCCTTATAATTATCTGAATATACTCACCATGTGTTTTTGTTTTTTTATACAATTATTTCAAAATTGTTATGCTTTATCTTAAAGATAGGAATGTGTAGAGTAGCCTACATTTTTCACGAAGGTGTCTTGCTTTTTTCCACACATTTTCAAGATTTTGAACGTTTATTTTCAAAAACAGCTGATCTACAAGCTCACAATGTGTCACATCGAGGCACACTGTGAGCTTGTATTGTTATATTCTGTATTGTTTGCCATTTTGATATTTAGTTTTAAATAAGAGAGCACATGTTTTATACACTAACTCAGTGGTCCCCAAACTTTTTAGATCGAGACCCAAAAGATACATTTTAAATCTCCCTGGGACCCGAACTAGTGAAAATAGCCGATCAATAAGCTCACAATGGGTTGTGATGCAACCAGTTGTGAGCTCTGCTAATTTCACTATTTATTTGTTTTATGCATTTTTCGCTTTTTCTTTTCTTTTTTTAACCCTCTAAGACCCAGCGATGCTTTTTGGCAACAATTATATTTTATAAAGAAAGGAGATTAAATAATTTGATTTTCTTTTATTTTTTCATTTTTTCACCTCTAAATCCTCATTGGGTCCTATTTTTTAGTCTTACAATGCCATTGCATTTGCATATACATACCCCCACAGAGCCAGGAATCATCACAACTTGAAAAGAATCTGGGTCTTTTAAACAGAATTTCTTCCATTTTTTTCATGTATGAAGTTCTTTTGAAACATGTTTTTTTCTCTTTGGGGGGAATTTTCTTTTTTAATTTTATTTTAATAAACACTAAGTGACTGAGGCATCAGGCACCCTGTTCTCTTGTTTGATATTTAACACTGATATCACAAAGTATTTATATTACAAATATAAGTATTGTTCATTTGGTTTCCCTTCCCTGATCCTCATCGTTGTCATTGTCACACTGACCTGGACGTCACTGCCACTGATGTGCATGCGGCTGATCATGTAGGGGCTCCTTTCTATCCAGTAGATCATCTGCTGCTGATAGTCAAAGTCCAGAGCTACTGCGGCTCTGGACTGTCACACCACAACAGTTGTGTTAGTCTCAGATAGGAGTACATTCCAGCATGTCAAAAGCAGTGTGTGTAGAATATAGTAATATAGGATTACCAGTGGTGATGGAAGAAGGACTAAGATTATTTTTTACTTAAATAAAAGTATCAATATACCCCAATGTGGACTACTACTAGATACTCTGTAAGGGTGCGGTCCCACCACACTTTTATTTAAAATAAAAGTGCGGTGGGACCGTGCCCTTACAAGTAAAAGTCCTGTATTCAAAATGTTACTTTAGTAAAGGTACAAAAGAACAAAAGTGACAAATTATACTAAGCGAAAGTAAAAAAAAAAAAATGTGTCCCCTTTTATATCAAGCTTTACGATAATAGCCGATCTACAATGTCACAACGTGTCATGATGCGACACATTGTGAGATTGTAGATCGGCTATTTTTGTATATCCTATGTATAAAATAGGGCGTAACTGGTTAATGTATGCTTTGTAAAATAGTAAAGTAAAGTTTTCAAACCAGAAAAAGTGCTATTCTGAGCACAAGTCTCTACCAGGTCAGGTAGGTTATTGTGGCCTCCTGATGGCGCTATAATAGGCCAATATGAAAAGGGTGCCATTTCTTCTTAGGCCTTTCAATCGGACACTGCATTCATGATTTGAGGCATTTTGTTCCAAAAATGTGTTTTGCTAAATAAGACCTGCTGGTGGCGCTATAACAAACAGGCCAACTTGAAAAGGGGGGCGATACGATGTAGATACTGTGTACCAATTTACGTGATTTTTGGACAGAATCTGAAGGAATAATATCCAAAAATGTGTTTTACATAAGTCGGCCTCCTGGTGGCACTGTAAAAAGCAGATGTGAAAAATGCAGGGCAGATGTTTTTCCTTGGCCTCTAGTGAGCGTGCATGCAAAGTTTCACGCAGATCGTTGCAGTTACAGTTAAAAACGCAAATCGGCCTGTTATAGCGCCACCATGAGGCTGATTTGAACATTTTCAAGTGGCATTTCTTCCTCAGCCTAGTGGGAATGTGCATGTGCAATTTTATAGAAATCGCAAGCTGCGTTTATGATTTGAGGCATTTTGTTCCAAACGGACCAATCCTGTAAACTTTGCGAGCCAACCTTAGCCAAGCAGGATGGAATATGGAAAATTAGACAGAACCGTATTGATCACATGACTATAGAGATACTGTGTACCGATGTGCGTGATGTTTTGATAAAATCTGTAGGAGTAATATAAAAAATGGGTTTTGCACAAATCGGCCTCCTGGTGGCGCTATAACAGGCCCATGTGAAAAAAATGTGGGGCAGAGGTTCTGAATTGGTACAATATTTGTACAATATTTGCCTTTGTAATGTAGTGGTGTAGAAGTAAAAGTATTGAAGATTGGAAATACTCAAGTAAAGTAAAAGAAAATCCAAATTGTACCTACGTACTGTGCTTGAGTAAATGTAACTAGTTATTTTCCACCGTTACAAAGGATGTGTTTATGTCCAATGGTTTTCACCTGTTGGAGCTTTGTGGAGCTGGAGCCGTCCAGATTGATCTTCATCAGGCCGTTGAATTTGCCCACGATGATGAGGAAGGGCTTTACCGCTGGAGAAAGTGCGGCATTACATTACAGTTGGTTTACATTCAAAAACCCACACAAAGCAAGACTGTCTGATTACAATATTTCACTGTTCATAAATGAGTGGATGAATAATAGAGCTTTTTTTCTCTCCTTCTCTCTCTCTCTCTCTCTCTCTCTCTCTCTCTCTCTCTCTCTCTCTCTCTGTCTGTCTCTCTCTCTCTCTCTCACTCTCTCTCTCTCGGACGGACGGACGGACGGACGGACGGACGGACGGACAGACGGACAGACAGTGAGGCAGAAAGATATACAGACAGGAAGGCAGATGGACGGACGGACGGATGGACACAAATATGGACAGACAGACAGACAGGCAGGCAGCATGTTCATATAAATTGAACAAATTCAATAAAGTTCTTAATGTTGAAGCAAGCAGTAGAGTTTGGTGAGAAGTGACGTGAGGTGGAAGTTTGTCCTGGTCATTTTCATCTGGACTGTCAAGAATCTACTGAAAAACAACTTTGATCTGGTCTGCCTCTAATCACTGTCACACATTAAAGTAAAGACTGCAAATCTCACTGATAAACGTATAGATTTTCTAAAGGGGGGCGATCACAGCCACAGCCAGCCTACAGTCTATATGTATCAAATGCACTGTCAGTCATATACAGTGGAACCTGCAGACAAGCCCACAATTGGATAGAATAATTTCAGCCTGTATTTATCCTATATGAGCCCTACCTGGACATGTGCTGGGATATTATTAGTATTAGACTCCATACTAAGCTGTGTATAAATATATGTGACCCGTCTGTGTACCATGAGGACCAGCTAAATGATTGACAGTTGCAATAGGAACCAAATGGACCCTTATAAATAAATCTGTAACTCTGGTATGTAAGGGTCCATACACTCTGAAAGTTATGGGGGTCCTTCACATAAAACAGTTTGAGAACCAGTGCTGTAATGTAAATTCACACATTGAAGAGACCTATGGCCCTATCTTACCCCTTATGCCTAAACTTATAAGCCATACTATTTTGAAAAATATAAAATAGTTAAACTAGCCGATCTACATTGACACCTTGTGAGCTTGTAGATCGTCTATTTGAACTATTTTAAAATGTTTTTCAAAATAGTAGATAAGGGGTAACGTGTTGTGCAAGATACTGTAGGACCCATAGTTTCAACCATGAGCATCACAACAAAACAAAAAGTCAAAACAAACATCCTCCATGGTGTTCATGATGATGACAATATGCATTGTACATACATAGCTGTCATACTGATTATAATTCACACAATATACATCTGTACATGTCAATGACACACACTGTGTGTGTCATTCTATGGCACACACACACACACACACACACACACACACACACACACACACACACACACACACACACACACACACACACACAGGACCACATATTTTTTAACTTAAAGCAATACAAGGTATTGCTCGTCACTACCGTCATTGCTGATATTCAGCAGAGTTCTGCATTGAGTCCAGCGTGAGATTCTTTTTTGTTAATAGTGCAGTAGTTCCTGGCCAAACAGGAAACCGGTGCATTTCCGTTTCCGTTTTCCGGCCGGATGACGTCATTTTCGCGGGAAGGGCGCCCCACCACACTTTCAATAGAAAATATAATAGAAAAGGCATTCGGGGGTGAAATTCATGGAGTGGGTGTTGTGAAACACTGTACTGTAATCACGTCTTTTCAAAGATATAAAGACTACTTTTTGCTCACCGGGTCAATCCTGCTCTACTGCTGCGCATAATATCTGATCTACAAGCATAAAACAGCCGCCGTGTGATGCGTTCTATGCTTGTAGATCAGATGTATTTGCACAGCATTATGTAAAAGTGAAAGCTGTTGTGTTGCCAAATTTTGTGTGTGAGAGAGAGAGAGAGAGAGAGAGAGAGAGAGAGAGAGAGAGAGAGAGAGAGAGAGAGATGCCCTGATGTTGAAAGCAAGCGAGCTGTTGAGCAATCTGAGGAATGCACTGAAATCAAGCCTTGAATAGATTTCTTTCAGTATAGATTTATTTGACACAGACTTCTACAAGTAATGCAAAATGTTATTATATTTAATCTGAAAACGGCCACTTTCGCCGGTTTTTGATCGCGGATTTTCGATTGAGTTTTGGACATTGTCGCCCGTTTTTCTTTAATAACATGGGCTAGGAAGGTCGTACGGCAACAAACTGTATACCTGAGTTCACTTTGAGCTGCATCCAACTTGAAAATAGACGATCTACAATCTCACTGTCTTCATAGAAAGTCTTCACAGAAAAACAAGCCGAAAGTTGCTTATAATAAACAGACATGGCAAACAGAGAGAGAGCGAGCGAGAGAGAGAGAGACATAGGCTGCTACACTATAACCAAATACGGACGCAGCAGCGTACATTGCTTAGATGAAATACAACATTTAGAGGTTAGATTTATGGGAACAACACAGTTGTGATTTTGATTTAATAAAATAATAATAATACATTTTATTTGTAGTGCACTTTTCATTCACGAGGAATCTCAGAGTGCCACATAGTAAAACATCAACAATCATATAAAGTTAAAAAAGCAGGGTTAAAAACAGATGTGACTAAATAACAGTTCAACACGAAACTGCCCTGTGAAACAAAAACGTTCTCAGGCCTGTTTTAAAAGTCCAGGGTCTGTGGTTCTCTCAGGTCAATAGGAAGGCTGTTCCACAGACGCAGCGCTGCCGAGCAGAAGGCCCAGTCCCCCATAGTACATAGATTTGTACCAGGGACATCGAAGAGGAATCTGCTCGCAGATCTGAGGTGCCCGTGGAATTTTGTGGGGGCTTAATTAATTTCTGTAGGTAGGGAGGGGCATGTCCATGTATGCACTTGTGGGTTAGTAGGACCTTGTAGTCGATCCTGGCTGATACGGGGAGCCAGTCCAGTGAAAATAGGATTGATGTTATATGATCATGCTTACGCACTCTCATTAGGATCCTTGCAGCGCTGTTTTGGATGTATTGCAGCTTATGAATACTTTTGCCAGGAATCCCAATGAAGAGTGTGTTGCAGTAGTCCAGTCTAGAGGAGACACAGGCATGGACAAGCTTCTCTGCATCTGACAGGGTTATAAGGGGGCGGAGTTTGGAGATGTGTTTCATTATTAGTATAGAAACAACATTATTAGGCCTAAAGGAGAGAAGTCGCTTGGCCAGGCTGACAGTGAAATGCAATTATACAACAGGTAGTTCCGACCAAGCAATCTGATTGGCTGAAATAGCTATCTAGCCGTGCTTCAAACCAGCATCATAGCACGGGCCTAATCACATTAATAAATCACTCCGCACTAAGTCCGCACCTGATTAGACCATATATCGCACAGCTGTGAAGTCACGCTGTCCCACGGTAGGAAAACAAACAGACAGTAGCCTGACCCACCGCCGCCACTGGAGAACAAACCGCTATGCAAAATGGACTATGTTGTTAATTTTGACTTATTTGGTGGACTTACGGTTCGTTAACAGTCCAGTGTATGTTATACTTTATCGTACAAAGGTATCGCACGGCGAAAATAGCCGATCTACAAGTTCACAACGCGTCGCCATCGCGACGCGTTGTCAGCTTGTAGATCAGTTATTTTGGCCACGTGAAACGGTCGTACGACGGAGCATATAGCCTACTGGAATTCATTCCACTGCGCAAGCATTGATAGCTCAGCTGTGTTGATGAGACGGTGCCTCAAACTCAAAGCGCTGCTACAGGGACTATTTAATGTCTCTGAGTCAAAAACTCTTCTCTTTACAGGGAAACGGACAATAGCGAAACATTTTTATGATTAATTGCCCCACAATATGAATACATTTGGATGTGTTTTGTTGGTAACTGTTGTATAATCGCAATATTACACTCGAGGGTGTGCTTTACCTTACATTATTGGCACTTCAGTGATGCGCGCGGAACTCGGCTTCGCCTCGTTCCTGACCGCATCACTGGCGTGTCAATAATGACGGTAAAGCACACCCTCTCGTGTAATATTGCTTAAGACTTAAGTGATCCATTAACTAGAACAATGGCAGTCTCCGGGTGGTCTGGAGGTGTGAAGAGCTCTCTGCCTGGGGGAGAGAGGGTGAGGAGCGGTCATAATAGCCGCAAAATAACGGCAGATACGGTATAAGTGTAGCTAATTTCATATTTAGAAAACGTGTCAGATAATTACAAAAAAAACAGGGATGAATTGAATCGAATATCTAGGAAAGGTCATGGAAGGGGAACTTTCTCAGAGCTTCATGAGAAAAGATAATCACTTAAAATTCTCAAAATCGGTCAGATTGGCCACTTAGTCACTTAAGTGTTAATGATCACATTATAATATAGATGGGCAGAGACCATTTTACTCCTCTCTCCCTCTTTGAGCCTGATGAGGTTCCTTTTTTATACACATAGATGTACCTGTTTTCAAATAAAAGACACCTTCATGTGACGTTGACTTACAGTGGTTTCTTTGTAGATTTTGATTATTATTAAAAACATACAGTAACCACTTCAGCCCTAGCCTCGGAAACCCATGCCTTTTTTACTTCAGCCCATACATACACCAAACCAACACAAATAATCTTGGCCACGCCCCCCAAATCACACCCCCACCCAAGCAAACTTTGCAAGCCCTATTACATCAAGTCCCGGCCACTCAAGACGCGATTATTCTCCATTCTCTGCAGTGAAATGGGATCAGAGCACCACAGCCTCTTATTTCATACAGAGATGATGAACGAGTGTCTGTCCAATCATGATAAACCTTGTGATTGTTATATTTATACAGATGTTGGAAACTGTCAAAGGACATTGGAGTATACATATATAATAGTAAACACTGTAGACACAGAAATAACTAGAAAAAGTGCTCCTCGGAGCACAGGTCTCCGCCAGGTCAGGTACGTTATTGTGGCCCCCTGGTGGCGCTATAATTAGGTCGTTCACGGCAATCGGACACTGCATTCATGATTTGAGGCATTTTGTTCCAAAAATGTGTTTTGCTAAATTAGACCTGCTGGTGGCGCTATAACAGGCCAATGTGAAAAAGTGTGGCATTTCTTCCTTGGCCTAGTGGGAATGTGTTTTAGAGCTTAAGATTTTTGCCCGAACCCGACGGGACCCGCCCCGGCCCGTCGGCACGGGCCGGGTCGGGTCCAATTCGTCACGTATTTGTCGGGTTTTGGGTCGTTTTTATTTTTATTTTTTATTTTTACAAATAAATGTATATATTGATTAATTTGTATCAATATAGTTGCCTATTGTGTTTACAAAAAGCAACAATAAGTGCGGTATGTTAAGTTGTCTTCTGTCTGTGACCGTTCACTCACTGTTGTAAGCTGTTGCTGCGCTAAAAGTGCGCTTGAATGTGTGTGTGTGTGTGTGTGTGTGTGTGTGTGTGTGTGTGTGTGTGTGTGTGTGTGTGTGTGTGTGTGTGTGTGTGTGTGTGTGTGTGTGTGTGTGTGTGTGTGTGTGTGTGTGTGTGCGCGCGTGTGTGCATGTGTGTGTCACCCCCAGCCCCTTCCCTCTCCCTCATGACCTGCCTTTGCCAATAACCTGTAAGATGCGTTGATCTGAACGTCAGCTGTCAGCGAAACGACAATAACAAAGAGCAGCGCGGCAAAGGTGAAAAATGGAGCAAAAAATGGATTCTGGTGAAGTGAAAAGGAGACTGGCATCTGGTGATTATGGTGTAGTTGTGCAAGAAAACAAAAGACTAAAGTCTGATGTACTGTATGGAACTATTTTGACAAAGTGCATGACGAAAACAATGATCATTTGGATTTTGTGCAATGCAAAAGCTGCAAAACTGTGCTCCGTCACAGCAGCAAAAACACAGGGACTTCCTCGCTTAACAGGCACAAAGAGCGGTGTGAACCGGGACTGTCGGTCGAGGCAAGTCAACCAAGTGTGGCATCGTTTTTCAACGTGTCAGATAATAAAAAAAAACAGGGATGAATTGAATCGAATATTTAGGAAAAGTCATGGAAGGGGAACTTTCTCAGAGCTTCATGAGAAAAGATAATCCACTTCAAATTCTCAAAAAAAGCCTTGCCCGCAAAGGTGAAACAAAATGTCACAGATAAATGTGTCAGCATTTGCTGTAAAGATATAAGGCCGTTTAATATCGTGAATGGAGAGGGCTTTGAAGATCTAGCACAAGAGCTCATTAACGTGGGGTCTGCGCACGGGAGAGTTGCACTTAGCTCAGTAATGCCATGTAACGTTACAATTGCAAAGAGGTGTAATGACATGGCAGAAGAGAGGAGGGAATCCTTGGCACAGACACTACAGGGTTTATTGAAAGATGGCTCCACTGTCGCTATGACAACAGACATGTGGACCGACGATTATCGCAAATTAAGTTATTTGCGTGCCATTTCATAACAGAGGAGATGAAACTTATGACAAAAACACTGTCAACAGCCTCGTTCCCATTGGAAGATCCAAAGACTGGAGAGAATATCCGACGGGAGATTGTCAACAAGCTAACGATAAAGTTTGGCATTGATGCTACTTTTCTGAGCAGAATTGTGTGGGTTACTGATCAGGGATCTAACATTAGGTACCACGTAATCAACACAGTCTTACGCCATGGACTTGACATTGCAGAGTTGAAGAAGGATGTTGCTCCCGATATAGGAGAGACACTTACTGCTGCAAAAGAGTTAGTGAGGTAACAGACTGGGCTGGCAGCTCAACTGTCCAAAACCCTGTTGCAAATGGTGGACACCCGGTTCAGTACAGTTTTCCTCACACTGACCTCTGTTCAGGACATTTACAATGAGCTCCATACGAAACTGGAAGCGCGCGGCGAGAGTGCACGGATCGAAAACATAGAAAATGAGCAGAGAGGCGCAGACGAGGGAGAAGTTGACGAGGTGAATCTGTATATTGCCCTGACGCCTATCATGGATAATGAAAGAGATATCCTTGGCTGGTGGAGTGCCAACAAGGCACAGTACCCAAAACTGACACGGTTGGTTAGATCAGTGCTTTTTATCCCAGCCAGCAGCAGTGCCAGTGAACGTGTTTTCAGCGCCGCAGGCAGAACCATCTCCGAGCGGAGGACGTCGTTGAAATGGTCCACAGTGGATTCCATCCTTTTTCTACATAACAACTTATAATATTGGTGAGTAGGCCTACTGTAGCCTCTAGCCTTTAATTAATCATTGGTAACTAAGCATTATAAGCCTTAAATATAGGCTTAGTCTCACTTTCTTATGATTGTATCATTTTCATTTATCTTTTCTTTCTTTTCTTTTTTTTTCCTTCAGCTGCTGCTTCGCTGCTGCGGCTTGCCCTGAGCGAGGCCCTGCCGTACGTGCGCTGACTTGTTGGGACTATTAAGAAGTTCACGTGTTAATTTGAAAAGAAGAAGAGTTTTGTGTTCGACTACAATAACAAATGTTGGTTATTTTATTTGTTTAGCCTATTTTGATATTTAATTTAATCGGGAAATGTTTAGTTACTGATTCAGGGCAGGCTATTCATCATTATATATATATATATATATATATATATATATATATATATATATATATATATATATATATAGGCCTATCCTCCAAGAGAAGCTCCAATTAACAATGTTTATTTGTTCCTTACTTAGAACGGTTATTATTACAATTTTATACATTAGCCCTATTTGCTGAATTTGCTCCAAGCTGTTTTTTTTTTAAATAAAGACAGTTGGAAAAGGTTAATGACTCCTGTTCTTAACGAATTATCAAGATTAATGAGAAAAAAGGTTGCATGCAGCGATTAAGCTTGTTTAAAAAAATGACGGGTTTCGGGCTGGGCTGGGCCCAATTAGTCAATTATGTATCGGACAGATCCGTGTTGATCACATGACTATAAAGATACTGTGTACCGATTTGCATGATGTTTGGATAAAATCTGTAGGAGTAATGTAAAAAAATGGGTTTCGCACAAATCGGCCTCCAGGTGGCGCTATAACAGGCTAATGTGAAAAAATTATGGCAGAGGTTCTGAATTGGCATCCAGGGAGTGTGTGTGCACAGTTTCGCATCGACCGGGCCAATGGTGCCGGAGATTTGGTGGTAACGGACAGACAGGACACACACACGGACACACACACACACACACACACACACACACACACACACACACACACACACGGACGGACGGACGGACGGAGGGTAAAACATACTCTCTCGCCATGCCTTCGGCCTGGCGGAGACAATAAAACATGAATGTGAATATGGAGGTAATTATTCAGTCTGTACTCACAGCAACCTGCAGGTTCATCTGACCGGTCCCCACAGTCATCTACTTTGTTACATTTCCATGACAATAGAATACACTTGTAGTTCTTACAAACAAACTGATGGGGGAGACAGAGGATTATGTTTAGAATCAGTAATGTATCTAAAGCAGTGGTTCTCAACCTTTTCAGGCCGTGACCCCGATACATAATCATATTGATATGAACTGGTGAACATCCAGATGAATGTTGTGAAAATAGCTGCTTCTTTCTTATACTATTTGACATTTTGGCCAATGTTTGACCAGTTTTTATAGTATAGTTTGTTGATTACTTTTGATGCAGTAATGGCAGTAATGCCCACAACATCATGTGGGGACTCCCCTGGGGGTCCCGAGCCACAGGTTGAGATCCACTGATCTAAAGCACACAATGAGACATACAGAGTAACACAAGTGAAGCTGAGGTGAATCACCTGGCTGGCAGAGCAGTTGGACATGCACTGTTTGTTGTCAGCAGACAAGTAGAAGTCTGTGGGACAGGAACACTTGTAGCCTCCTCCAGGTGAGAGCAGACACAGGTTACTGCAGCCTCCATTGTTGGTCTGACATGGATGACCAGACACTGCAGGGTGGAGAAAACATGCACAGATGTAATGAATTATGAGAACACACACCTATATGTTACAACAGAGATTTTCAGACTGTGCCCAAGAAACACCAATGAGCAAGTCAAAATGTCAATTAAGGCACATCTGTTTTCCTTGCGAAAATAGTCGATCTACAGGCTCACAACATTCTGCATTGCGATGCAATATGAGCTTGTTGTTTTCATTATTGTATACATTTATTTGTGGGGGGGGGGGGGGAAATATCAACTATAACAACATTGCCAGAATATGGATGCCAGGTTGTTTTACATGCCACGGTCTTTTTTATAGAAAACTGACCAAGATACACTGATACAAAATAAATAAAAGTAATAAAACAGCATGAAGAGTAATAATGAGAGTGTTGTATACAGTAGGTTGTACAGACCCTCAGGTTGTCTATAGGGGTGGTACATGTGGATGTCAAATGGATAGTCCAGGTTGCTGATGAGTCTGATCGTGTTGGTTCCCTGAGTCTTGTTGGCTCTGTAGATGGATCTGGTCTTTAGGTCTGTCCAGTAGATGTGATCCTCAAACAGAGTAATTCTATAGATGTTGTCCTGACTCACAACTACAGATGCACAAAACCAAAAGAGTCACAATATTATAAAATGAATGAACAAAATAATATAAAGTATTGTATAAGAGTTAACATGCATCCATAAATTACATAAAAGTGAATAATATTCTCACTGCCACTAAACTATTTAAACCGGATAAAAAACTAGAAATTAACCAGAGAAGAAGAAGAAGAAGAAGAAGAAGAAGAAGAAGAAGAAGAAGAAGAAGAAGGAGAAGGAGAAGAAAAAAGAAGTAGCTAATGTGCCTGTGTGTGTGTGTGTGTGTGTGTGTGTGTGTGTGTGTGTGTGTGTGTGTGTGTGTGTGTGTGTGTGTGTGTGTGTGTGTGTGCGCGTGTGTGCGCGCGTGCGTGCGCAAGGGCGCCGATACCGTGGGTGCCTCGGGGCTGAAGCACCCACCTGAAATGAGGAGCACCCATTGGGTGCTGGTCCCCAAAAAAAAAAAAAAAATTCAAAATCAGTAGTGGTGGGTGCCCGGATTTACAGTACCATAACCATTACAGTAGCTACTAGCTGTCTAACTCGGAGATCCACTCATTGGTGGGGGGGGCGCCGCGCGCGAGTATGAGGGGGGGGGTGCACGCGCTCATACTCGCAGTCAACGCGCAGCCGCTCGTACTTGCAGCGTGCTCCCATTTGTTTACGTTTTGCCGGCTCTAGACAGTCTTCACCTAGCAGGTAAATTAACACAAAGTTCACAAACTAAGAGAGAGAGGCTTGCCTTTACTGCACTAATAGCAAGATGAAGCCACCAGCACCTTCAGCAAAGAAGAGATTCACCCAGCAGAAACTAAATTTCTTCAAACCCGCCGAGGCGAACAGCAGTCAGAGTGAGGAGGAGGAGGAGGAGGAAGCGGAGGATAGCACAGCCAGCTCCGCTGCTGGTGGTGGTCGTGGTCGGTAAAGTCATGAGTGAGTCTGAGTTGACATTCATTGTTGTAAAATCATACCAGTACCACTGTACTATAGTCTATTGGCAAACTGTTAATAAAGTACCCAAAGAAAAATAATGCCTTTTCTTTCGGCCGCGGGTGGGGGGGCGGGGGAGTTTAAACATACTCAGTTCAGAGTAAATTTTGTGTACTGAATAAACCGAATTAACCGAAATAAAGTTACAAAACCCCCCCAAAAAAGTTAATGCACCCGCAGGTGTTTATACATATCGGCGCCCTTGTGCGTGCGTGTTTGTTACCTGTTTTTCTGTTGGTTCCATCCAGGTTGGAAAACTCAATGTATTTCTTCTCGTTGTTCCAGTAGATGTGATCGTCGATGTAGTCTAACGTCAGGCCGTAGGGCTTGGAGATCTTATCCTTCACGATGACTGTCCTGTTGGTGCCGTCCATCCCCATCCACTCTATGTGGGGGTTGTTGTCACTTATGTCTGACCAGTACAAGTATCTGTCAGGGAGACACTGTGTCAGGGTCACTATTCACAACTAATCACACATACAGTACTGTACAGTACTAGTGGACATACAATACGATAAAGAGTTCATAACAGGGGTATTAAAGTGAAATCTAACACAATAAGGACAATTGGAATAGAATAAAAACATTTTAGTTAACTGAAGTAAAAATAAAAACAAGGCTTTACAAAAAAGAACGATAACTAACTGAAATTGTATTGCGTGTTTAATAATCAAAGATAAATTAACTAAAATCATAATAGTAAATGTCCTTCATTTTTGTCTTTGTCAATAGCCAATATCTATCTTTAAGAATAGTTAAAATAGCAGTTCTACAAGCTCACAGCTTGACGAGCTTGTAGATTGGCTATTTTCAGGATTTTTCTTAGCTTTTTTATTCTCGACCGTCTACCCCATATTACAATAAAAAATATTACAAAAACTAGAAAAAGTGCTCCTCAGAGCACAGGTCTCCGCCAGGTCAGGTACATTGTTGTGGCCTCCTGGTGGCGCTATAATAGGCCAATGTGAAAAGGGTGCCATTTATTCTTAGGTCATTCACGGCAATCGGACACTGCATCCATGATTTGAGGCATTTTGTTCCAAAAATGTGTGTTTTGCTAAATCAGACCTGCTGGTGGCGCTATAACAGGACAATGTGAAATGGGTGGCATTTCTGGCCTAGTGGGAATGTGCGTGTGAAATTTCACGGAAATTGCAAGCTGCGTTCATGATTTGAGCCATTTTGTTGAAAATGGACCAATCCTGCAAACTTTGGAAGCCAACCTTAGCCAATCAGGAAGGAATATGGGAAATGGGACAGATCCGTGTTGATCACATGACTATAGAGATACTGTGTACCGATTTGCATGACCTTTGGATAAAATCTGTAGGAGTAATGTAAAAAAAAATGGGTTTTGCACAAATTGGTCTCCTGGTGGCGCTATAACAGGCCCACGCCACGTGAAAGATTTGGGGCAGAGGTTCTGAATTGGCATCCAGGGAGTGTTTGTGCACAGTTTCGCAGCGACCGGGCCAACGGTGCCGGAGATTAGCTGGTAACACACAGACAGGACGCACACACGGACGGACAGACGGACGGACGGACGGATGGACGGACAGACAGGGGGTAAAACATACTCTCTCGCCATGCCTTTCGGCCTGGCGGAGAATCAAACTGAGAGTTCAAAACTAAACTACCACACAAGCTTTGAAAACGAATGGAAATGACTTGAAATTGAAAACAAAAAAAGTAAAAACGAATGATAAACGAGAAATGATAGATTAAAATCACCTTTGTTCACACTTGGTGCAAAAAGCATGTACAGGTTTGTATGATTTGTTAGTCTACTTAGGGGTCACATGTTTGGAGTTTACCTCATAGGAGCTCCAGAAAGCACAGTCAATCACAAGGAAGTAATCCACACTCAATTTAGTGCACTTTACAGTGAGTAACAAACTTACATGATACTATTTAAATTGTCATCATGAGGTCTAAACTATGTATATGATTCTTATTAGTGACCTTTTAAACATAGGTCTGCAAGAGGAACATAATATGATGCATTGTCATCAGTTTTATGTTTAGATGTAATTCAGTCTTCTTGTATCTGTGGTGTTTCACAGGATGGTTGATACATTCAGTGTGAGGTTCATGATGTCACCACAGTGCTCTTACCCGTAGCGTACATCCACAGCCATGGAGTATGGCCGGTCCAGACCGGTGTTGACCAGGACTGTTCTGTACAAACCGTTTAGTTTGGACACCTCTATGGTGTCTCTGTCACACCAGTACAGGTTACCTCCCACCCAATCAACAGCCATACTCTTTGGCCTGGTCAATTTGTTGTGAAGGACCTGTCAATGAACCATACATGCACTATATCTGAATATACTCACCATGTTTTTTTTTGTACAATTATTTCAAAATTGTTATGCTTTATTTTATAGATAGGAATGTGTAGAGTACATTTCTCACAAAGGTGTCTGGCTTTTTTTCCACACATTTTCAAGATTTTGAATGTTTATTTTCAAAAACAGCTGATCTACAAGCTCACAATGTGTCACATCGCGGCACACTGTGAGCTTGTATTTTTATATTGTGTATTGTTTGCTATTTTGCTATTTAGTTTTAAAGAAGAGAGCACATGTTGTGTACAGTAACTCAATGGTTCCCAAACATTTTAGATCGAGAGCCAAAAGATACATTTTAAATCTCCCTGGGACCCGAACTAGTGAAAATAGCCAATCTATAGGCTTATAATGGGTAGTGATGCAACCAGTTGTGAGCTCTGTTAATTTCACTATTTATTTATGTTTTATGGAATTTCTTTTTTCTTTTCTTTTCTTTTTTTTTAAACAGAATTATTTCATAATTTTCATCTTTGAAGTTCTTTTGAAACATATTTAAATATGTTTTTTTCTCTTTGGGGGGAATTTGTTTTTTAAATAATATTTTAATAAAAGTAGAAATAAAATAGAACGTTCATTTGTGACCCTTGAAATAAAAAAAAAGGGTCCCGTCCCATTGTTTGGGAAACACTACACTAAGTGACTGAGGCATCAGGCACCCTGTTCTCTTGTTTGATATTTAACACTGATATCACAGAGTATTTACATTACAAATATAAGTATTGTTCATTTGGTTTCCCTTCCCTGTCATTCATCCTCATCGTTGTCATTGTCACACTGACCTGGACGTCACTGCCACTGATGTGCATGCGACTGATCATGTAGGGGCTCCTTTCTATCCAGTAGATCATCTGCTGCTGATAGTCAAAGTCCAGAGCATCTGCGGGTCTGGACTGTCACACCACAACAGTTGTGTTAGTCTCAGACAGGAGTACATTCCAGCATGTCAAAAGCAGTGTGTGTAGAATATAGTGTAGGATTACCAGTGGTGGTGGATGAAGTACTCAGATTATTTTTTACTTAAATAAAAGTATCAATATCACAATGTAGACATACTCTGTAAGGGTGCGATCTGCAATTTTATTTTAGCTCTGGGGCGGAATCTGCCAGTGCTTTGTCAATGCAAATGCGTGGATTCATGGTCTTGCGCATTTTTTCCAAAAATCCACGCATTTGCATTGACAAAGCATTGGCAGATTAAGCCCCAGAGGTAAAATAAAAGTGCGGTGGGACCGTGCCCTTACAAGTAAAAGTCCTGTATTCAAAAGTTTACTTTAGTAAAGTTACAAAAGTACAAAAGTTACAAATTATACTAACCGAAAGTAAAAGTCTTTCACTCATCTCACAACGCGTCACGATGCGACACGTTTTGAGATTGTAGAGCGGCTATTTTTGTATATCCTATGTATAAAATAGGGTGTAACTGGTTAATGTATGTTTTGTAATATAGTAATCTGTAAAGTAAATAGTAATTAAAGTTTTCAAACTAGAAAAAGTGCTCCTCTTAGCACAAGTCTCCACCAGGTCAGGTAGGTTATTTTGGCCTCCTGGTGGCGCTATAATAGGCCAATGTGAAAAGGGTGCCATTTATTCTTCGGCCTTTCAATCAGACACTGCATTATTTGAGGCATTTTGTTCCAAAAATGTGTTTTGCTAAATCAGAGCTGCTGGTGGCGCGATACGATGGAGATACTGTGTACAAATCTGCGTGATTTTTAGACAGAATCTGAAGGAATATTATCCAAAAATGTGTTTTACATAAGTCAGCCTCCTGGTCGCGCTGTAAAAAGCAGATGTGAAAAATGCAGGGCAGATGTTTTTCCTTGGCCTCTAGGGAGTGTGCGTGCAAAGTTTCACGCAGATCGGTGCAGTTATAGTTAAACGCGCAAATCGGACTGTTATAGCTCCACCATGAGGCTGATTTGAACATTTTCAAGTGACATTTCTTCCTCAGCCTAATGGGAATGTGCATGTGCAATTTTACAGAAATCGCAAGCTGCGTTCATGATTTGAGGCATTTTGTTCCAAACGGACCAATCCTGCAAGCTTTGCGAACCAACCTTAGCCAAGCAGGATGGAATATGGAAAATCAGACAGAACCGTATTGATCACATGACTATTAGATACTGTGTACCGATTTTTGTGATGTTTGGATAAAATCTGTAGGAGTAATATAAAAAATGGGTTTTGCACAAATCGGCCTCCTGGTGGCGCTATGACAAGCCCACGTGAAAAATGTGGGGCAGAAGTTCTGAATTGGCATCCAGGGAGTGTGTGTGCACAGTTTCGCAGCGACCGGGCCAACGGTGCCGGAGACGGACACACAGACGGACGGACGGACGGGCGGGAGGACGGACGGACGGGCGGACGGACGGGCGGACGGACGGACGGACGGACGGACGGACGGACGGACGGACGGACGGACGGACGGACGGACAGGGGGCGGGTGCATTTCGCCTTTCCGACATGTCACCTTTCCGACGTTAACGAACCCTATACCTAACCCTAACCCTAACCGTAACCGCACGCGGAAGCTACTAGTCGGAGTGGCGAGATGTCGGAATGGAAGGAGCACCCCACAGGGGGCAAAACATACTCTCTCGCCATGTCTTTCGGCCTGGCGGATACAATAATTGTAATGGAGTACAATATTTGACTTTGTAATGCAGTGGTGTAGAAGTAAAAGTATTGAAGATTGGAAATACTCAAGTAAAGTAAAAGAAAATCCAAATTGTACCTACGTACAGTAGGTACAAATATACTTTCCACCATTACATAGGATGTGTTGTTATGTCTACTGGTTTTCACCTGTTTGAGCAGTCCGGAGCTGGAGCCGTTCAGGTTGATCTTCATCAGGCCGTTGAAGGTGCCCACGATGATGAGGAAGGGCTCCACCTCTGGAGAAAGTGAGGCATTACATTAGAGTTGGTTTACATTTAAAAACCCACACAAAGCAAGACTGTCTCATTACAACATTTCACTGTTTATAAATGAGTGTATGAATATAGAGCTTTCTAGCTCTCTCTGTGTAACATTTAGATACATAAATAACATTATAAATATAGATGTATGTATCACCATTGTATTTCTTTTTCTCCCTTTAGACAGACGGACGGACGGACGGACGGACGGACGGACGGGCGGGCGGGCGGGCGGCCGTGCAGACAGACAGACAGGCAGGCGGACAGAAATGCAGACAGGCAGACGGACGGACGGACGGACGGACGGACGGACAGACAGACAGACAGACAGACAGACATACAGACTTACCTGTTGTGTTGTGTGTTGATTCAGTCTGGAGAGCTGATGAGAAACATAAATAAACTAAATGAGATTCAGTGTAACAGCTGGTTGGTTGTAGTTGTGGTTTATCTGTTGAAATACAGTACAAGATGTCTTTGTTTCTCCTGTTTGCTGCTATTTATTTGACATTCACAGGGTAAGAATGAGGAACTATGATTTATATCAGAACTCACATAAAACTAGTTGCGGTGAGAGAGGCCGGCGGGTTCGCTCCCCATATCAAGTGTTTTGCCCACACTTTAAACTTTGAAAGTGAATGGAGGTATATTGCACTCTGATACATTGTAACTCTATGAGAAAATGGCTGCCGATCTGATTAAAATGCTTTTTATTGTACAATGCGAATACTTCTGAGGGCCCATACATAATTGTAACATCCGTGGCCATGGGGTAAGCATTTTATATCTGAAATCTGAACGTTTATGTAGATGTAATGGAGAGTTCAAAAACCAGGAACAAGTTGCTTCATGACGCTTGTGACAGACACGCGTCATGTGAACCATGGCTTCAAATTTACCAAACTATTTTATTGATTTTAGACTCGGAGGGTGAGCAGCAGGTGAACATTGGTGTCACGTCTGATGTCATCAATTTACTACATTGTTTTTACTACAATGTTTTTTCAATGCTTTTATCATATACAAAGCTAAACACAACTAAGGGCGGTTTCACACTACCACGACCACTTGGCTGATGTTGTGGTAGTGTGAACGTTGCGTATCGTTCTCCGAAACGGATCACCGTACCGTACCCGAAACCACCTCCCGAGGTAGTCTTGGATCCGGATCATGCGTGCTTGGGTACGGAACGATGCAATGTGAATCCATCCGTACCAACAGGAGGAAGTGGACTGCTAATCATATATCATTTATATATTTTTATAATGACACATTATTTTAGCTGGGTTATACCTTCTCATAGTTCTACTTGAATGTTGACAAGAAATAATAATCCCGCTAGTGTTTGAGTAGCGCGAGCCATAAAAAAACATAAACAAAAAACACATGTGTAGGGAACGCTGCCACTAGGATAAATATGCCAAGGATTAGTCGGTGACGTCACTGCTAAAATACCAAGGATGCATTAGTGACATCGTCATATTGATAATAACAGAGACGCGAGAGACACCGTTACATTTTGAGGTTTCAAAGACCAACGCACACACTGCTTTGGTTGTGTATTGTTGTTCTGTTGTTATTATAACTCAAGACAACGTCAGGAACACAGTCAAACTTTATTTTTCACTCTACACTGACTCTTCTTCTGTGAATGACTTTCTGTATCTACCAAAGCCCCATAGTCAACAGCGTCCCCATGAGGCACATATTTACCATTACTGTTAAATTAATGGTCTCGGGTGCGCAAGAATCTTGGCCAGTGTGAATGCTGGCCAGCCTTGCGTACTTGGGAACGCTTCGCTTCAAACGGACCCAGTGTGAAGCCGCCCTAAGACTGTCTCAAGACCGTCTCAAGGGGTGTAAAAATAATTGATTTGATTTTGTATTTGATATTTTCCTCTGATTACAGATACAGAGATGAGTGAGACTGAGGAGCAACCCTCATCTCTTCGTACTGTTGGCAGAACCAGTCTAGGTAAGAAAAAAGTTTATTTTGCTGAACATCATACTTACACACAAATTTAAAAAGTATGTATTGTATCGTAAATGCATGTATTGGAAATGTATATGTATTTTATGGCCAGAGTGCAGAGTGCCCGTGTCACAAGAGCCAAGCCTGCCTGTGCCATAGAATACAATAAGTGTATGAATGGAGTGGACAAGTTGGACCAGTCCATTTCCTACTATCCTTTTACCAGGAAGAACAGCAAGTGGACCAACAAGTTTATCCTCTATTTGTTCGAGATTTGTATGGCCAATGCCTTCGTTCTGTACAAACTCAAAAACCCAGAGGGCAGCTGTCCCACAATGATGCTGTTCACCCAAAGCGTCGCCAAGGCGTGGACCAGCCAGAGACAGCCTCCTTGCACTGACCCCCAGACCATGCTCTCTGCCAACATACCACCGCAACACCACTGTCAGCAGCAGCCCATGTGGCTGTTCACAATCCTCCCACCCTGAAAAAAAAAACGCCCAACGAGGCTTTGCAGGGTTTGTAGTGGAAAAGGAAAAGGCAAACGCCATGAGACGAGCTTTCAATGTGCGGTTTGTTTGATCCCGCTGCACAAGGGCCACTGCTTCACTCAGTATCACTCAGAGGGGCGCTATCGCTAACTGTCAGAGACACTGAACTGTTTCCCCTAATTTTTTCTTAGATCCTCCACACACACACACACACGCACGCACGCACGCACGCACGCACGCACGCACGCACGCACACACACACACACACACACACACACACACACACACACACACACACACACACACACACACACACAAGATGAGATTGCAAAAATTTTGAGGTTCTCCTCTTTCTTTTGAGCTATTTTGTGACATTGTAGTCATAGCACAAAATATTCTGTGGATATTGATTGGCAAAACTGGCCAACAATACTGGCACTGGCTAAACGCAGCCACAAAAAAAGGCTGGCAGTGAAAGAGTTAACTCAACAATTTATCTCACTTTCTAATACTGAAAATAATGTTTATTAGTTATTTTCCTGCATTGTTGTATTAATGCCTTGGTGGTGTATTGCCTTAGCCTATATCTTTTATTTTTCTTTGATATATAGGTCTAGCAAGTGTTGTTTCTGTGATAAATGAGACCCCTGGCTATTAGATTGACTAAAGTCTTTTTTTCTCCTGCTATTTACAGACCACTGAGACCAGTGTTGAGGTGGTAGCAGATACCAGTGCGGTAGCAGAACAGCCTGTTGACCAGACACAGCAGAAGGGACAGACACAGCAGGGGGGACCTGAGCTAGAAGGACCACCTCCTCCCAAGAAAACAGCCTTGGAAGATCTCCTTGGAGGGACTTTCACTACTGCAGCAGCAGCAGCAGCAGCTGCTGCAGCACAGCCCATCAATGAGATTGAGAGAGAAATGGATAAGTACAGAAAAGAAACATGCATTTCCCTCAAAAGCTGCCCACTCAACTGATGGAAGGAAAATGCAAAGCAATATCCACTGCTTTCCCCTCTTGCTAAAGCCTTCCTCTGTCCCTCGTGAAAGGGTTTTTTCAACAACAGGGGCTATTGTGAATTCTCAGAGATCTCAGCTGCTACCTGAGATGTACAATATGCTGGTGTTCCTAAAGAAAAACATCTAAACTCCAAGGAGAGAGTGGGCTAAATAAGTTTTTATTTATTTATTTTATCTGGGCTTTGTTTTGATATTCATTTTATTTTTGCTAAGACAAAATATATTTTTATATTTATTCTTTATTTAATCAGGAATTTGTTTTAAATTTGTATTTACTTTTTGTTAAGACAAATAAAACGTTTGTGCCTGGCTTACAGTACAGTTGGCTTCATGGCTTGTAATATCTACCTCAGGAATAAAAAGGAATTCTTTGATACAGTATTGAAAAGAGGGTAAGAGTGTTGTTGTTAAAATTGTATTTCATTTTTGTTAATGTTAAGACAAAGAAAACTATAAATATGCCTTAGTTTGTGCCTGGCTTACAGTACAGTTGTCTTGTTATCTACCTCAGGAATACAAAGGCAGCCATTCTTTGATAGTCTTGAAAAGAGGGTAGGTAAGAGTATTGTTAAAAGAAACCTGGATTTGACATGTGTGTAAGAAAAAAAAAGTTTCCAGTCATTTGCTAAAGTAAAGAGAATAAGAGAAAACAAACAGTATTGTAAAAAAAAAAAAAAGAAGAAAATACTGGTCTGGATTTGTGTAAGAGAAATAATAATTAAAAAAATGTTTTCGGTCATTGGTCTGGAAAATAAATTTGTGTTTAAAACATTTTGAGAAAATCGTGAGAAATTGTATTGTGAGGCTCCTAAATGTGTGATTCACATTTGGAGCTGATGGGGCGCTGTGTTCATGATCAGTGACATATTGTGCAAAATGGGCCCCTCCCAAAAACCTTGAAAGGTAATCGTAGCCAATCGGAATAGAATCAATAAAAGGTGGTGGATTAATCCTGCAGAGACTAGTTACAAAAAAGTAGGGTTTTGAAAAAAACATAACATTATTATACGCCATCCAGTTCAAGAGTTATAGGGCCAAACACGAAACAGCCTGTTATAGGGCCACCATGGGGATGATTTAAAAAATGTGGGGTGCTGTGTAAAAAATGTTGTGTGCATGGGGATCTCATCTTATAAACAAGCTCAGTGCCTAATGAGTCTTCCAGTTTAGTAGACCTTGTATTCTGAATTTGTAATCGTGACTACTAATTGAAGCCGAGGCCGAATTGGGCCAAATCGCATGGATGAGCCCTGACAGCACATGGTTGGTGCTACAGACTCCAAATTTCGCACACAGATAGCTCAGACCTTTGCCTACGATCTTAGCTAGGCCTCGACCCGACCCGATATGCGGTTTTCCGGAACCAACGCGAAAGGTTCGGAATCTCCATATGCGGAGTCCTGACTACTAATTGAAGCCAATGGACGCCGAATCCAAATTGGCCCGAATCGCATGGATGAGCCCTGAAAGCACATGGTTGGTGCTACAGACTCCAAATTCCGCACACAGATAGCTCAGACCTTTGCCTACGATCTTAGCTAGGCCTCGACCCGACCCGATACACAGTTTTTCGGATCCGGCACGAAAGGTTTGGAATCTCCGTATGCGGAGATGACTGACATCGGGCTGTTCCGGAGCAAGCGCTGACTCATTGAGGTGACAGATGAAAGTATATAAGCCGGCTTCTAAGCTAAGTCCAGCACTCTTGACAGACCTCTGCATATAGTCTATAAGCAGCTCTCAAAAAAATGAGTACTCCAGAAAAGCTACCAAAGCTAAACCCCGGTGAAGGAGAAATAATTCGTAACAACTTGGTACTTCTATATTATCAGTGCAAGTTCATGGAAAGCCGGAAGGAATTGCAGGAGCAGGCCTTCAAGACATCGACTCAAGTCCTTCTTTATATACAAAAACTGGAGCAGGAAAAAAGAAAAATGAACCAAAGAATTACAAAACTCGATTGGGATGCGAAATGGAAAGCTAATAAGGCTGTTGCTGGGGATCAGATGGGACAGTCAACATCTGCTGGCCAGACAGGAGGAGCAGACGGAGGAGGAGACAGTGTTCCTGGGGAGCAGATGGAACAGTCAACATCTGGTGGGAAGACAGGAGGAGCAGACAGAGGAGGAGACAGTTTTTTTGATGAGATCGGTGATGAAGAATTAATTAACTGTGCTGCTTTTACTGAAGAAAACAAGGATCAGTCAAGATCTGAGTTGGATGAGGTGCAGACGGGGGAGACAAACATAAGACAAGCTAAATCAACAGCACAAGACCAACAAAAAACAAGTTCTCCAAAAAAACTCAAGCTGAACTCTCCCGCTACAAAAAAGAAAAGAGCAACAAAGCGTGGGACTGGGATGATGACTTGAATGATGCAGATTTATGCAGGCTGCATATTCTGCTTAAAGAAGAAACAAACAAAAAGCGACAGAGATATATGCCATATATGGGCATAAAAGGACACATACAAACAGATACATAGATCCCCATATATGGGCATGAAAGGGAAACAGACAGACAGATCCAGAGATCTCCATAATAAAGTCAAAACGGGTCCAATGACAACAGGTATAATGGGGTTTGCATTAAAGGGGGAACCGGCACTGTGTCTGCAACACAGTCGAAGGCACAGACAGATACAGAGATCTCCATTATGGGCATAAAGGGACACAGACAACCAGATACAGAGATCTCCATATATGGGCATAAAACTATGACAACAGGTATAATGGGGTTTGCATCAAAGGGGGA
Source organism: Gymnoscopelus microlampas (assembly GCF_963454915.1). Taxonomy (NCBI): domain Eukaryota; kingdom Metazoa; phylum Chordata; class Actinopteri; order Myctophiformes; family Myctophidae; genus Gymnoscopelus; species Gymnoscopelus microlampas. Next base: position 284,369 of record NW_028155546.1, read on the forward strand.
ACCGGCACTGTGTCTGAAACACAATTTCGCACGCAGATAGCTCAGACCTTTGCCTACGTTCTTAGCTAGGCTTCGACCCGACCCGATATGCGGTTTTCCGGAACTAACGCAAAAGTGTCGTTGAAAACGAGCTCTCGCAAATGGGAGGTAGTCTATCCAAACACAATGATATGCCACAGCCAAGACCACTAACTGAGCAGGAAAAACTGACACAAATCTTCAGATCTGAAAAATTCAACATAACACAGCAAGAACAAATTGTAAAGTCACTTGCTCCTAAGCTCAATGGAGAACAAATGGCACTCTACGAAGCTGTCTATCAGGCAGTACATGCACCAAAAGAAGAAACCATCACACGGCAGTTCATTCTAAACTCCCCAGCAGGTTATGGCAAAACCTTTACCTTTAAGGCAATTGCAGCTAAGATTCGCGCAGAGAATGGCATTGTACTGTGTGTGGGCAGCACAGGCTTAGCGGCACAGAACCTGGAGGGTGGTAGGACAGCTCATTCAAGATTTAAGATCCCAATCCCCATTTTTGAAGACTCTGTCTGTGCCATCAACGCCGAGTCCTCCCTGGCTAGGCTCATCAAAGAGAGCAACTTGATAATCTGGGACGAGATATTCAGTGTTAACCGATTTAATGTTGAGTGTGTGGAAAGAACACTGAGGGACCTCATGCACTCACAACAACCTTGGGGTGGCAAAACTGTCCTTCTGGGTGGAGACCCTAGGCAGACACTCCCTGTTATTAAAAGAGCAAGCAGAGCCCAGATAGTTACAGCATGCATCCAGATGTCACCACTGTATCCTCTCATGAAGCACCACAAGCTTAACATCAACATGAGGACAGAAACAGCTGAAAGGGACTTCTCCAACTATCTTCTTGCTTTAGGGGACGGAAAACTCCCTCACGAGGACACAGAAGTTCAAATCCGAATTCCACCACAACACTTGGTTAAGGATCTGAATACTCTGATTTCTTACACCTTTCCTGACCTGCAAAATGGATGTATCAACAAAGACAACCTTCTCAAAGGCACTGTATACACTCCTCTGAACAATGACATCCGAGAAATCAACAACATATGCTTGGCTGACTTACCTACAGAAGAGAGAGTCTACCTTTCAGCCGACTCAATTCAGGAGGACGACCACAAGGATTACGTGACTGTGGAATTACTCAATTCACTGACACCCTCTGGAATCCCTGATCATAACCTCAAATTGAAAGTAGGCGCACCAGTCATGCTGCTTAGAAACCTGCAATCAGGTCCTGACCGCACTCTCAAGAATGGCACCAGAATGGTGGTAATGCAAATGATGGACAGAGTCATTGAGTGTGAGATTGCAGTAGGCACAAACAGGGGTGAAACAATCTTCCTACCAAGAATACCTCACTATGACAGAGGTGAGCTTCCCTTCACCTTCATTAGACGACAGTTCCCTATCCGCTTAGCATTCTCTGTTACAATCAATAAGGGTCAGGGCCAAGAGAATGAACGAGTTGGCATCTACTTGCCTAAACCTGTGTTCGCTCATGGCCAACTCTACACAGCCTTCTCTAGAGGAAAGAGAGCCAGCGCTGTAAAAGTTTTCATTGTGGATAATGACAAGGGCATTACTGACAACATTGTTTATAACGAACTCCTTTAGGATAATGGGCATAAATGGACACAGACAGACACAGAGATCTCCATATACGGGCATAAAAGGGACACACCCAGACACATACAGAGATGTCCATATATCACAGACACAGATAGCTCCATATATGGGCATAAATGCACACACAGATGGGCATAAATGGACACAGGCAATTAATATTAAATAATGTTTACATAAATTGAACAAATTGAATGCAGTTCTTAATGTTGAATTCAACAACTGGCCGTCAAGTAGCCATTGATTCGAGCCAATCAGCAAGCAGTTTAAAGTAGGAGAAGTGACATGGGGTGGAAGTTTGTCCTGGTCATTTTCATCTGGACTGTCAAGAATCTACTGGGAAACCACATTGATCTGGTCTGCCTCTAAAAATTTTTTTTTTAATTTAAAATAGTTTCTTTGCTATTAAATCTTTGTTTTTAAATCTTTTAAAAAAAACTATATTTATATATATTTTTTTATGAATAAACCATACACTTTAACTTAACATTATGACTATGCCATACTATGCCATATATTTTATCTTAACATTATGAATATGCCACGGCACAACTCTATTCAATCTAATTTATTCATGCATGTTTACAGAGTCAAGTAAAAAATAATAATTCACTTCACGGCACGCACGCAGGCACGCACGCACGCACGCACGCACGCACGCACGCACGCACGCACGCACGCACGCACACACACACACACACACACACACACACACACACACACACACACACACACACACACACACACACAGTGCATGTAGTGATGCAGGCAGAAGTACTGATGTTGTTTAAGCATCATGTTGTCTTTCACATCCACATCAATCAGTGTCATTCAAAGTGTTTACCTGAGCTGAAGAGCAGAAGGAACAACACTATCCCTGTTCGTTCCATTTCTGGATTCACTCACACTGGATTCTCAACAGGAACTTCACCGATCTTGCACCGACTGGTTCTGATTGTGACTGTGATCAACACTCACTGTTATCTGTGTGTTTATTAGTGACACGTCAGCTCATCATATCTCTTCATCATGTGGTTTCTTTTCATCAAGTCTGCTCCTCAGAGCATATATCTCCGCCAGACCAGGGTTGGCTACCTAGGGCCAACACATTTTGGAAATAAATCATAGTCAAATGGAATTCAATATGAAAAATATTAAATTTCATATTCAATATTTTCATAATTTAATATGAACAAATATAACATCTTGATCACATGACTCCAGAGATAAAGACCCTCATTTATCAAAATAATTGGCATACAGCGAGATCACCACTCGGTGATTTATCTTTCGGCATTTATCAATCTATCGTGACTTTGACTTCAGTGTACGGCCCGCTCAGATCTCAGGTCAGGTCTGAGGCCGTGTAGACTTTTGACTTTGGATGGTTCCATCTAGAGTCTAGATGGAACCAGCCAAAGTCAAAAGTCTACACGGACCATTCTAGACCATTGTCTGACCATCTGACAGCCATCTGGACACATGTATCCACTCCAAAATGTATATCTAACACACTAATAAATAATCCCTGTGAAAATATGTTATAACTTTATGAAATAAGGCATACATGGACATGAACGCCTATTTTATTTCCAAGTGACAATACATACATGTGTGTATATATATATATATATATATATATATATATATATATATATATATATATATATATAACCATCCCTGCACACACCAGCCTTCATCCATTAATGTGTATATACGTGTGTGTGACTTGACAGGCAGAGGTGGGCTTGGGGGAAACTTTCTTATTGGCTTTCCATACGTTGTATGGTCGTATTCTGGTTCTTCATGTCATAAAATCGTGGCGTTTCGACCCCAACCCTCAACAACTGGGGATTGGGGTCATGACTAAACCTCATCCTCAGCCCGCAGGATCGGGCCCCAATTTTCCCCCCAACCCCCACTTTGAAATGTTTGTCCTTTTCTGGCCCTCAACATATCAAGTCAGGTTTCCCTGAGATTGACAGCGTCACAGAACCACGGTGGCCCCGCCGACTGCCTCCAAGCAAAACACTCCACGGATCATCAAATGTTTCACAAATGTCTCGGATGGCTTTTGCCTTTTAATTGTCTTGTAGCCTGGTCAGTCTCCACTTGAGTCTAAGCACATGGCCTCTATACCTTCTTCACTCTCGCTCCTTGTCACATCGTTGCTCAATTAATGAATGTGAAGTAGCATTTCGCTCTGTCGATTGGTCTATAGGGCGCGCCGGCCCTGGTCATCCTGTCCTACACAGTGAGTGTGAGCTCTGCAGCATCAACACACACAGACAGAGGAACACATAATGCATCAACATGGAGGCCACTGAACTTTGCACGTGACAACATGGAGGATGTATTGACATGCATGGCTGTCTGTCAGTGCACAGCATGCATATGAGCCGGATACAGCACACAGATACTGATTAAACTGATTACTTGACATTGTGTAGTTATGTGTGGAAGGTAACATCTCACATTTAATGTTAAAAAACGTACTGCTTTTATATAGCTGAGTAATGAGATATTTTATCATATGTGTGAGATTTGTGTCTTTGTGTGTTTTATTTATTTTTATTTTGTGAATTCCCCATGCAGGATCTATGTGTGCTTCATAATAATGTGCACTCTGGGGAGGGAGGGGGTCATCCTAAATACCCTTCACTGAGGTCAGTCATAACTACACTACACCACTGGTGACATATCAGCTCATCTTATCTCTTCATCATGTGGTTTCTTGTTGACAGGAAGCTAAAGCTCCTCCTGCCCTACATAGATAGCTGTGAGATATGAGGAGCTACAGCATGAACACAAACACACACACACACACACACACACACACACACACACACACACACACACACACACACACACACACACACACACACACACACACACACACACACACCCTAGCAGGTGATTCTCAACCTGCGGGTCAGGACCCCCATGGGGTCCTCAAGTGATTTTGGGGGGTCCCCAGATGATTAGCTTAATGTGCAAAATTGCTTTATCACTCAACAGTAAACATACCAACATACAGTATCATTTTATACTGGGTATCTGCACATTTCTAAAGTTTAAGGATTTAAGACGGTTTAAGGATTTTTTAATATCGCTGACATAAAACATAAAAACATAAAGTAATTACACCATTTCTGCGTCAACTGTAATCGACATAAATATTGTATAACAAACATTTGGGTCATAGCTCTCAAAGTCGCTTGCTGCTATAAGACCATCTATAACATTAAAACTTCAGTAACTTTCCTCTTCTACCCCGGATTTGAACCCGGTTACCTGCGCAAATGCTTAAATATTTACCCTTGAGCTAATAAAGCCTGCCTACTTGCTCAGCAGATAAATTGAATCTTGACCTTCAGGTCAAACTATGTGTCAGATCCTGTATCTAGGTGAGACATTTGACACGTACATACTCTACCATACAGATTGGACAAAATTACATTATTCATAAAAAAAAAATAAGTTAAATTAACAGGATATAAAGATTAGTCTATAACTGTTACCTGTTACCTGGTACTATTGAATATGTGTTCAGGGCTTTTCACAAGGGAAGCTACTGACACGTCATTCATGAGAGGCGAGCGGGCGGTAGGGAGGAGTGGGCGAACAGACAGATGGAGCCACAGGCGGGCGCACTCCCGTGAAACTGTCTCGCTCGTGTTTGTTTCGAACCCCAGTCTCCCGTGTGTCAAGTGATTTAGGGTTCCAGGAGGGTTAATACAATTCACAATAATTTTAACCACTTTATCCAGATTGTATGTGTTGGCTATTAAAAAATAGCAGATATACAAGCTCACAGTGCGTCCCTTCGTGCCAGACTTTTGAAATCTTTTGAAAAATCTTTAAAGTGTAATTAAAAAAATCTTCTCTTCTGGGGGTCCCTGACACAAAACATGTTCAGATGGGGGTCCCTGCATGGCACAACATAGCCTGATGAGCCTTTAACAGAATATATAACCATATATGCTGTTATAAACTAGTAGCATCTACTTGAACAGTGATTATTCCTTCCTTCACCCGGAGCTACAGAATGAGGAAATCCTTTGTGACATAGACGCCCTTATATGGACTGGTAACGTGATGACATTTCTAACCAAGCAGCGCTTTTGACACACTCCAGGAGGAGATGTGTCAGGATGTGTGTGTGTGTGTGTGCGTGCGTGCGTGCGTGCGTGCGTGCGTGCGTGCGTGCAAATGAAATGCAAAGGGTTGAGAATCACTAGACTAAAGCACCTTCTCATCTACAGTGCAAAGGGGACATGCAGGGTCTTCAACAACCAGTCAGTACAGGATGTCTGTAACAGTTAGATAATGACATCAAGTCATTTAAATCCTGACACATACAGTACGTACATCAGGCCTTAGGTAGAGTTCACACTACGCTCCTTTAAAATAACCTGCTGTTGTTATGAAACCATGGCAACCTGTTGGATTTGTTTGTGTTCATGGTAACCAATGACAACTTCCTGTACGACACACAACACATTTAGGAGACGCAGCACTTTGTTTTAATCAGAGAGTTTCATCTTTATCGAGATTATTATCATTTCCATAGAGCACACAAACAACACAAATTAAGTTACATAGTACACTGTTTGTCAACATCGGATCCGGGGACCACCGGGGGTCCAAACAGAACCTTTTGGGGTCTGTAACTCTGAGAGTGTACAGATGGAACCAAATGGACCCTTAAGGGTCCATTTGGTTCCATCTGTACACTCTCAGAGTTGAATAAACACAGAGGATTTTAGAGTGATAGATTGGGGTCTCAGAGATTAAAATGGTATCAAATGGCGGTCTGTGGTCTAATGCATAGGGGTCCTTGAAATGACAAAGGTTGAGAATAACTGTGTTAGATCAATGGGCTTCATGCAGCAATAAGTTCCTAATGTTTCCTCTTACATTTCTTCCTAAGTGAATTCCTAAGAGAAGTTGAGTCAGATTCATGAAACGTTCTTAAAAGGCAGAATTGTTCGTAACTATGTTCTTGATGATGATGAATCCCAATCCTCGTAACTTGAAGGGGTGTGCCAGTTCATCCTAATTACCATAGGGAGCCACCCCACCAATCCCCATATAAGGCATGACTGCATGGCTCTGCCTGCAGTCACACCTGTGTGTGATTGCTGCACACAGAAATCACAGGAAATCACACACAGAAATAAAATTGAGAGAATGAAGTAAAGAATACCTAAACTATGGTGGAACACCAGACTCCAAACATAAAAATAAATTAATTAATAGTTATGTGGAGGTACTTCTGAAGTGAACAGCAAATTATTTTATTTAATTAATGAATGTATGTTATTATTTCTATCACATTAATCAACATATCACCACTAGACATCAATGTACATTTGCTGAAATTAGCTGTTAAAAATGTTATCCATATTTCATGTTCAGGAGTAGCGTTAGTAGTGGATATAAAACATTTTATTACTGAAAGCTGGTGGGTGGATATGGAGGGTCTTTAAGGTAGCAGCTGATTGGTATGTAATGGGGTGGAAATAGGGGTGTGGTGGGTGATATGGTGGTGCAAGGAGGGGTGTAGGGGGCTATGTGGAGGGTATGGGGATGGGTGTGACGGGTGGGTATAGGGGGGCTTTCAGGTAGGGAGGGGACTGGAAAATGGGGGTGTGGCGAATGTCGGGGATATGGGGGTGGGGTATGGGGGGTGATGAGGGTGTGTTGGGTGGGCGGTTATGGGTAGCTTGGGCTTCAACTCAACCGGGTCCGTTTGGGTTAGATTGTAATTTTAGACCCGTCTCAAAGATTTTCATGTCAAGGACCCCCAAATTGACATGCATTTGGCTGCAGACCCCCACCTGAAAATATTTTCTGCCAGGGAAAATGTTTCAAGATTTATCAAAATGTCTCGAAAATAGCCGATCTACAACCTCAAAATGGCCAGTAATGGGACGTGTTGTGAGCTTGTAGATCGGCTATTTTCAAACAAAGTATAAAATAGGGTTAAAGTGATTAAACTGTTCTTCGTTTGCTGTGGACCCCCTGAAACTCCCTGAAGGACCCCTGGGGGTCCCCAGACCACACTTTCAGAACCACTGCTCTAAAGATATGATAAAAATATTATTGTAATTTAAATCCTATATTATACAACTGTAGAATTGAAGAAACTTCGAGAATTAATTATTTTTGCACAAATATGTCACACTTAAGAACTCAAAGGCCAGCCTAAGAGTGCTCATCAGTGTGTGTAGATTCTGTTCTTACCTGAGAACAGATCACAGCTAAGAAAACATTGGAGTATACCAAAATCTTCTTAAAAACCTCTTAAATGGGTCTAAGAAAAAAAGTCCTCTTAAGAAAGTGTGCGTAGATTCTGTTCTTACCTAAGAAAAGATCACAGCTAAGAAAACGTGGCGTGCTCATTACTGACAAGCAAGCGGTAGCGAACTGTTTTAACAGCTTTTTTACCACCATTGCAACCCAGTTGGTAAACAAACTTCCTCAGCATTCAGGTTTGTACGGCTCTGACCACATCCATGCTTACTATGACAAACTAGGGGCTAAAAAAGACTCATTCTCATTCAAACCAGTAAATGCTGATGATGTGCAGAAAAAACTTTTAGCCCTCCAGCCGAACAAGGCCACCGGCCTTGACAATATCCCCACCAGATTCCTCAGAGACGCAGCTACTGCTATTGCCCCCATAGTAGCCCAAATCACAAACCTATCCATCAGCCAGTGTCACGTCCCACAGGATTTCAAATTGGCAAGAGTTATCCCTCTGCATAAAAAAGGAAGCAAATTAGAACCTGGCAACTATAGGCCTGTTTCCATCCTTTGTTCCATCTCAAAGGTTGTAGAGCAAATAATTCAAGAACAAATCAACAGCTACCTCAGCGAGCATAAACTGTTGTTTGAATTCCAATCGAGCTTCAGAACCTCCCATTCCACTGACACATGCCTGCTGTATTTGACCGACTACATCAAACGTGAGGTAGGCGCGGGCAAATACTGCGGCATGGTCATGTTGGACCTCCAAAAAGCGTTCAACACTGTAAACCATTCAATTTTACTTGATAAGCTGAAGGCGATTGGTTTTGACTGCACATCACTAAACTGGATGAGATCCTACCTGGAGGGAAGAGAACAAGTGGTTGACATCAACGGAACCATGTCCTCTTCCCTCCCGGTGAGCTGTGGGGTTCCTCAGGGCAGCATTCTAGGGCCGTTACTGTTCCTTTTATACATTAACGACATGAATGCTGCCTGTAACTGCAAATTGTTCCTGTTCGCTGATGACTCGGCACTCCTGATCTCGGGAGAGGACAAGCTGCAAGTTGAGGAGGCGCTCAGCTCCGAACTCTCAAAAATCCGTACTTGGCTTACTGATAACAAACTGTCACTACACCTTGGGAAAACTGAATCCATTCTCTTTGGGACCAAACATTCCCTCAGACAGATGGATGTAAATGATTTCAAGGTCAAAGTCGATGGCACAATTATCTCTAGCAAAGAAGAGATTACCTATTTGGGTTGTATTCTCGACAAATACCTGTCAGGTGAAAGCATGGGGACAAAGGTGGTCAAAATAGTAAACCAGAGAACCAAATTTATGGGCAGAGTTTCCTCTTTTGTCAACCCTCTGGCCCTCAGGACCCTCTCAGGGGCCCTGATTCAACCACATTTTGACTATGCTAGCACCTCCTGGTACTCCAACACCTCAGTGTCACTGAAGACTAAGCTTCAAACCTCCCAAAACAAACTGATTCGGCTACTCCTCGGATTGGGGCCCATGACCCACCTTTCTCCCACCCATTTTGCCAGCCTAGGCTGGCTCAGGGTGGAAGACAGGGTTAAACAACTAAAAATGGGAATGGCCTTCAAAATTGTAAATGAAAATGTGCCCGATATGCCCCCTATTCCCGCATATCTGAGTAAATACCTCCAAAAGGTTAGTGACACCCACAGTCACAATACCAGAGGGAGTGCAAACAACAATTTGGTACCACCCACCCATAAAACAAACATGGGCAAATTCTCCTTCTACAGCACTGCCACCCAGGTTTGGAATGGTCTAACCCCATCCCTCAAAAAATGCAGTTCGCTGGGCTCATTTAAAAGAGCCTTAAAAAATCACCTTTCAGGAGGCCAAAAGAGGAGGTAGTACCATTTTCCCGTTAGACAGCCGACCCCCCCCCCCCCTGTTCTTGTACATATCTTTCCCCCCTTTTTTTATTCCATTGGTTGTACATAGTGTTATATATATATATATATATATATATATATATATATATATATATATATATATATATATATATATATATATATATATATATATATATATATATATATATATATATATAATTTTTTGCTGTTTTAATTTTTTATTTCTTTGTGTAATGATATTCGAACTGTGGTGCCACTATATATGTCTATGAATTGAATACCAAGGCCCTCATTGGAAACAAGTCCGCAAGGACTTTTATGAACGGACCTGTTAGACAAAGTATTTTAAATGTAAATGTGTTGTTTTACATTATTTTGCCTAATAAAATATTCAATCAATCAATCAAACATTGGAGAATACCAAAATCTTCTTAAAAACTTATTAAGTGGGTTTAAGAAGACATTTCCTCTTAAGTACCGTTGCTGAATGAGGCCCATTGTATTCATACCATGTTATGAAGACAACTGGTCCCAAAATTATACAATAAAGCAATGAAATACATATGAATGAATGAATGAATGAATGAATGAATGAATGAATGAATGAATGAATGAATGAATGAATGAATGAATAAATAAATAAATCACATTATGTTGCATGAAATTGGCCTTAGGCGGTTAAAGGCTAAAGGTCAGTCTGTAAGCCAAAGGTCATGGCCACATGACACAAGCATGTTCAACATGTGTTCAGTAACATGGGTCTCCCTGTCTCGCCAGCGTTCAGTTCGCAATTTCCTCCAATCAGGAGAGAGAGAGCTCATGCAGCAGGATACAGGGTGAACAAGTGAAATAGGAAGTTGATGAATCTAATAAATGCGCAGACAAAACACAAGCTGATAAATGATCTTGTGGGGTTCTGTCTCCTGAATGGATTCAGGAACATACAGCTTTAACCTTTTAACAAAAGATGCATGTTTAACAATTTAAACCCTATATAGTCCAGGGGCCAACACTGATATTTTCACAAATTGGTACCACCTAAGGTGACCGTAAAGTTTTTGTATTTTTGTCTTCCTACATGTCTCTAGTTTATATTTTGGTATGATAACCCTTCCAATATTGTAGCTTAATGGCAGTTATCACTACATACCGGCTAATGTATCCGGTAGGAGACACAAAGTAGAATCTTTGTGTCTCCTACCGGAAATACACCCGGGCATCAAATTATTGCGGGAAAAAACAAAATATATCCATGTATTCAAGGCTTCATGGGGTGTGCAATTGATAACTTCTCAGATTTTTGGTGTTTGCAAAAAGACTGCTTTCCATAAGCTTGTAAAAGTTGACCCTCCTTCGGTCTAGGGTGGTCATAGCTGAATGGGTAGAGAGTCCCCCTGGGAAACTTAAAGGAGGAGTTCACCCAAAAAATGATTTATTTTCTATCAATTGCACACCCCATGAAGCCTTGAATACATATATTGTGTTTTTTGTCGCAATAATTTGATGCCCGGGTGTATTTCCGGTAGGAGACACAAAGATTCTACTTTGCGTCTCCTACCGGATACATTAGCCGGTAGGTAGTGATAACTGCCATTAAGCTACAAGATTGGAAGGGTTATCATACCAAAATATAAACTAGAGACATGTAGGAAGACAAAAATACAAAAACTTTACGGTCACCTTAGGTGGTACCAAAATATGGCTTGGCCCCTGGACTAATATACTAGGCCCTACTATAGCAGATCTACAAGCTCACAACGTGATGTGTTATGAGCTTGCTTGCAGATTAGCTATTTTAGCCAAATGCTCGGCCCCCACAATAGGGTTAAATGTTTAACCAAAGAGTATTATTATGCACTTAAAGCTCCTTTTATTTCTCACTGTGTTTTATATTTTATACACGTCATGTTTTATTCTGTTGAAAAGCCTGCATTTTCTGTTTGACATAGTTAGACTTTGTCAAACTGCTCCAAACAGCTCCAAGGTGTCAACTAAACTCCTTGCTTCTGATGAACTGGTCCCATTTGTCCTTATTAAAGAAAATGTAACCCTTGTGGTTCTGATAGATGTTTTTTCATGTTGTTCCCTGGAGAACATCAACCAGGGGGTCATTTGGGGTCACAGAAGATGTCAATCACTACCTCCTAGTGTTCACATTAAAAAGGTTACATTTTAACCTCAAAACCAGTTATCTTGCATACTGTATTTCTCCAACTCTGAACTTTTTTTTGCTGCTTAATCTGATTTTACATCAACGCTGAGAGCATCTCAGTTCATGCCTGTCCATCTACATGTGACACGTGAATCTGACACATTACATAAGTATTTTCTTGTCTGCAACAGATGGAACCAAATGGACCCCTATGGGTCCATTTGGTTCCATTTGGTTCCATTTGTACACTCATATAGTTCATTTTTAGGGTTGGAACAGCAGGTGATCTGTCTATGGCAAACCTAGAGGGCTGTGCCAACCCTAAACATGATCTGTAGTGTGAACTGAGAGAAGATTGAGGCCCCATCAGAGCTGACGATGACCGGACAGATCGACACACTCTCACTCCCCAAACGGCCCACTCCCCAAATAGTGACTTCTTGGGACAAATGTGAGCAAACGTCAAACATTTGACTGGAAGGGGGTCCCCTGGGGGTCCTCTGTTGCCGTCCCGGGCACTTCTGCACTCCAGGAATGCAGAAGTGCCGTTCTCAAACCCAAGACGTAAAAGGGGTAAAAAGGGTCCGCCAAAAAAACTGTTAAAACCACAAAGGCGCCGTCGCCGTCTAAAGCGGACTTGAGCCACGAGAGGCACCGGCGAGCGAGTCGCCGTGCCGAGCATTATGAAGTCCCCCTAGTCAAACGTTTCAGTCAAACGTTTGACGTTTGGTCAAATCCGTCTCCAGAAGTCACCCGTTTGCCGTCTTGGGAGTGAGATACTTAAATAAACAAACACAAACAAACAAACAAACACTTTTTACTACAGTAAAGGGGACTATATACTAGGCCCCCTTCTTTTCTCCCTCTGCACGAAATGTCTTCACCGAAAATAGCAGATCTTATTGAGCTTGTAGATCTGCTTTTTTTCACTGCATGTTCTAACCAGAACAGTGGTGCTAGGGTTCATGTGGTTAATGTCACCTCATCCTGGGACATACAAGATACTAAAAATTCACTCACTGCAGAGTTTTATAGGAACAAAGAAAGAAGAGATGAGACTGAAATGGGAATTATCTACTCTGTGTGATGATCTTATGACCTGTCTGTTGACCTTTCTGTTGACCTGTCTGTTGACCTGTCTGTTGACCGGTATGTGGTCTGTTAACCTGTCTGTTGACGCATGTTGTTTTTTTATCAGCATTTATTACAACCTTTTCGGCAACCTACGCTCCTCTAGAGTCTATTTCAGCTGTATAGTCTCCTTCTCTTAACCACAAACGGTTCACATCCTGTTCATCTTGTGTCTTGACACCAAGGGGCCACCAACAGGTTTCCTGCTCTGATGCACTTACAGATGGAGCAGTTAGTGAGAGGCAGGATGTGGTCTGTGAAGTCTGTGAAATCTGTGAAGTCTGTGACGTGCACATGCTGTGTGGGCAGAGATCTATAACTTATTTAAAGTCTGACTAGTGCTGTAATCTTTGCTTCAATTCTCATCAACCTTGTAAGCTCGGTGTAGACGGGAAGACATCAGAGCTGATTATCTAATTATATAAACGACAAGTTACTTCCGCGCGCCGCTGACGCTATAGCCACAGCTTTGTAATCGAGTAAACACAACGCCGACACAGGACATGTCGCGAAAACAGTAGCCATGGCCGACTTTCACAATTTACGGGTGGCGTAGGGCACCTATCATTGCTCACTCCACAGTTTCCACGTCACCACATAATTTATTATACTCACCACATTTCGGACAAAACGGAAGGTGAATCACTTTCTTACCGTTTAGCGTGCGCACCACCGACACCGAACAGCGACGGGTTTCGCCGAAACAACACGAACGGCCGCCATTGAAACTCCGCAGCTCTCTCCTTCGCCAGAAAAACAACAACACAAGCGCCTCCTTCACCTCCCCTTCACCGTGTCTTCTGCTTCCACGCTCAATTCAGGTGACTACAATGCTAATACATTCACGCTCAACCTCACAATCATAAGCTTCTCCGTTTAGTGTTTCATTAGCGCGAGCGTGGAAAACAACTACAGCGCGCACCGTTACTCCATGTGCTAAGGGTAAACATGAGGGTTGCCAGGTTGGCATGCAGGTTTTCTAAAAACAAGCGCCAGAAACAAGCAACCACCTTCATGAAAATAAAAAAAAACACCGAAGGGGTCCGCAATGTTCCAGGGGGGTCCCCGCGCGTCCCAACACTCCACAGGATGTCCGTGGACCAGCAGGGGGTCCGCGGACCCCCTGCAACATAATAAATATAATTTCTTCTAATTTTTTTTCTTTTTTTTTTCCTTTTCCACAGTTTCACTCCGGCGATTTGGGTACCCCAATATACACGCGCCCACGCTGGGCCCCGTGCGCGGCTGGGGTTGAGGGGAGCGTAGCCCCCCGAAACTCTAGTAATACATATTTTGCATCACTTTGCATCTTGTATATGGAGTCAGGTCACGTCTTGGTTATCACAGAGTTAACTCACCCAAGTTGTTAATTAGTTAGATTTCGATGACAAGAACATGTTAGAGATGAGCAGGGACATATCTGGCAGGGGGGGGGGGGTCGCGGGGGACATGCCCCCTGTGGTCCGCGGACCTTGGGCCTGTGTAGGCTCTATATAAAAAAGAGAGTGATGAGGCAGGCACTAGGACCACGCGGCCGCTGAAACCTGCAGCCCAGCAGAGGCAGAGCGCACCCCTCCCTCTCGTCTCCTCTCCTCTCTGTGTGTTTCTGCTCACTGCTACGCTGCCTGGCTGTGCCTCGCTCGCTCCCGTTTCAGTCAGACTACTGTCACAAACTGCAGAGATAAAGCCACCTGCCTGCTTCTGTACCCTAAAATGATACAATTGGATGCTTATTCATACATGTCCATGTGTATACAATATATAGTGAACTTCACTTCTCAGTTTACACATTTATTTCACAGCTTAGCATGGAGGCAAAACAAAGAGTGATTTAGCGACCCTGTATGGGAACTTCAAAGTATTTCTATGGGGGGTGATGGTCAATCACAGCCACAGGGAGGGTTCTAGCAGCAGCATGCGGCTCTATGAATGGTTGGGAGACTGGTGTATGCTTGTGAGCCTGTGTGGAACTTGGAGAGGTAGTACATGTGTGTTTGTTTGTTTGTTTATGTTATGCCTCAGCCGGCCGGGTAACTTGTCGTGGAGTGAGATGCTTTCCAGTCAATGGGCATGTTATTACGTTTCAGTTGGATAATAAATCTGTGTCTCTGCCTCCGGTTTATGGAATCATTATTGCAATTGAAGAGGATAGGCAGGCGATCATAAAAAATGATTGCGTTTCTAGCACACATTTCAAATCAGGTAAGGTTAAATAAAGTATTATTATTGTGTTATAG
The DNA here is from genome assembly GCF_963454915.1 of Gymnoscopelus microlampas. Taxonomy (NCBI): domain Eukaryota; kingdom Metazoa; phylum Chordata; class Actinopteri; order Myctophiformes; family Myctophidae; genus Gymnoscopelus; species Gymnoscopelus microlampas. Next base: position 299,704 of record NW_028155546.1, read on the forward strand.
TGTTGTATGTATGAATATGTGTCAAAAAATTCCGCCCACCTTTGAAGTCACAGATATCCCTGGAGATGACCAGTGTTGGTCAAGTTACTTATGACGAGTATGAAGCTACTTGTTATTAGCCAATATTTCATGCTTATTATTACTTGGTATCAAAAGTAACTAGTTCCATTACAAGTTACATACTATATTTGCTACCCAACGTGAACATACACTCTATGTCATAATTTTGAGAGAGGGCACATGCCTAAAAATAACAGATCTACAAGCTAACAATTGTTCACACCACAAACTGTCGACAGCTTGTAGATCTGTTCTTTTTTTTGACAACCTCCTATTATGGAGTATACATTATTGGCTTTATATTTAAAACAAATCACGTTCACTTCAACTTATTAAAAGTTACTTGGATTAACAGTGATATTATTACCGTTTTATACATATTGAACCAATGCAAATTTTCTTGTGACTAAATAATCACTACATTTGGTCAATTGGAACACAGGTTCTTTTTTCCATTACCCGAAAAGTAAACGTTTTGGACCTGACAGCGACCACAAATACATGGCATCTGTTCACATGGTCCTGCCTTATTTTTGAAATGTTTCGTTTTCGCCCCGACAACAAATGAAACCATGTTTCTTAATTTCTAGACTTCACGTCACCATCGTCCTCAGACAACGTGTCGTTCAGCAGAGCTCACAACACTGTCCTGATGCACGTGGTGCAGTTGTGTGTGACTTTGTTGTCTACACTGCACACTGAATGCCTTGTAGATCAGTCATTTTCACTTGTATTGTACCTCCCTGGTTTGACCGTTTTACATTCTCTTTTGAGGAAAACACGTCTTTCTTTTTAATGAAATAAAAAGATCGCTAAAAAGATCGGTCCGAGACCGAGTAAATGAAAATGCGGACTCGAGTCCTACAACCCTAATATGTGGAGCTCCCTGTTAGGTTAATAATATTCACATTTATAGGAAACCAAACAGCTAATATTATACATTTATAAAAGTGATGGTTGAGTGGATAACACATCTTACAGGATTTACACAAGTAAGACGCGCGAACGCTGGAAGCGAACACAGCTCGAAAATATTGTGTGTGTGTGTGTGTGTGTGTGTGTTTTGACTGTAGCTGCACTCTGGCGCACTCTGTCGGTTGCACACAGGCAGTGCAGGCAGTCGCACACAGGCAGTGCACACCCACAGAGCCACAAGCCGAGCCGAGTTTCATAGTAAGCTCCACTTGGGCGGAGGCGCGGCTTCGCCGCACCTCCTTCCGCGTTCGCAAAAACACCCATAATAATATTAACCATTTTATGATGTTGTTCTATACTTATCACAGCCTGAGCAGTCTATTCCTGTTCTATTAGATCTCATTAAATCCTTTGGTGAGGTCTCGGGATATACAATTAACTGGCAGAAGAGTGAATTTATGTCAATAGGTGCTGATCTTGACAGTCAATTTTTGCATAACCTTCCTTTTAAAACCACAGACAAAGTGAAATACCTAGGTAATCCTACCAAAAAAAAACTAAATCAATCATTAAGATGAACTTTCTTGAAAAATTGGAGAAATTATAAAAGGATCGTCCATTTTTCAATAAAGGATATTGAAAAATGGAGGACTCTTCCTCTCTCCATGGTTGGTCGCATAAATGCAATCGAAATGGTTACCCTCCCAAGATTTTTATATCTTTTTCAAAACCTTCCCATTTTCCTGCCAACATCTTTCTTTAAATCAGTGGACTCGTTAATTATGCCATTTATCTGGGGGTTTAAAGCTCACAGAATATCAAAGACACATCTATACAAACCTAAAGAAATGGGTGGATTGGGCTTACCATGCTTTCAGCATTATTATTATTGGGCAGCGAATGTAAGGGCCCTTGCGTACTGGCAGGATGGCTACAATTTAGAGGTCCCCATCGACACCCCTTCATGGATTGCCATTGAAAAGAATGACACTAAAGACACCTCTCTTCCAGCACTCCTCTTCTCAGCTCCTAGAACTCCCACTCACACCAAGATGGACAATTTTGTAATTTCAAACTGTCTGAAAATCTGGCAACAAATTAAAAAAAATCTCTAAAATGCCAGACACGTCCATACACACCCCAATACTGTACATAACAATCATGCATTTCCCCCATCTCTCTCAGATGTATCTTTTAATAGTTCGAGGCTTAAAGGTATAATCACCTTACAAGACCTGTATATTGATAAGCAGTTTGCTTCATTCACACAGTTGAAAAACTAATTTTCCCTCCCCACTACACACCTTTTCAGATATTTGCAAATACGAAATTATGCTCGTCAATCTGTTCCTAACTTTGAGGTTCTCCCTGAAGATAGGTCACTCTATAAACTTTTATTGGGTCCACCTGAATCAAAAAAGATAATTTCCAAAGTGGTAAATACATTCTCTGAACAAATAAACTTTGTAACACACTCGTTAAAAAAGGCCTGGGAGGATGAACTAGGCATACAGATTGGGGATGATGTCTGGGAGGAGGGTCTTTGTAGAATTCAGTCATGCTCTGTTAATGCTCGACTTCAATTAATTAAATTTAAAGTGATACACAGACTCCATTACTCTGTGGTAAAATGCATTCATCTGTGGGGCTATTTGCCCTTGTTTAAGGAGAATTAAAGAGTCCAGGCATTCCTTCTCCTCAGTTGATTTTATTAAGGAGAGAAGAGAATTACTTACATGGTTACATAGGACAGGACATGGCAGTTTTCAGGAGGAAAAGAGACAGAACTCAACTCAGAGTGGATATTTATACTCAGTGTGTATGCACATGCATGCTGTTTTCTATAGGCTTGTGCATGTGGTGTGTGTGCTCTGATCCAGATGCCTAAATGTGTGTGTGTGTGTGTGTGTGTGTGTGTGTGTGTGTGTGTGTGTGTGTGTGTGTGTGTGTGTGTGTGTGTGTGTGTGTGTGTGTGTGTGTGTGTGTGTGTGTGTCTGACTATGTGTGTAAATGTGTATGTGCTAAATTAAGTAGTTTGGTGTGTGTGTAAGTCGGTAGCACTTTACAATAATGACCCGTTATAAAGCATTTATAAACGTTTATAAGTAGTTTGTAAACTATTAACAAATCATTAACAACCTGTTTGTTGACATTCGTAAATGATTACTAAAACCTTTATAACTACAGTTACAAATCATTTGTAAAGTATTAGTAAGTAGTGAACTATTCATGAATAAGCCATTTATATACATCTGTAAAAGATTATTAAATCATTTGTAACGACCCATTCTAAAGCATTTATAAACGTTTATAAGCAGTTTGTAGACTATTAACAAATCATTAACAACCTGTTTATTGACATTCGTAAATGATTACTAAAACCTTTATAACTACGGTTACAAATCATCTATAAAGGTATTAGTAACTATTCATGAATAAGCCATGTATAATACATCTGTAAATGATTATTAAATCATTTGTAACTGATGTTACATAATATATACAAGCTATTGGTAGCTTGTTCATGTTTAACATATGCTTTGTTAAACATTCCTAAAGTATCTATAAATCCTTAGTACATGTTATTATGTGCCCTATAGTAAAGTGAAGACAGTTCATCATTTACAACTGTCTGTTAATGTGTTTGTTCATGTTTAACATGCTTTGTAAAACATTCCTAAAATATCTATAAATCCTTTGTACATGTTATTATGTGCCCTACAGTAAAGTGAAGACAGTTCATCATTTATGACTGTCTGTTAATGTGGACTTTCTCCTTACCTGTTGAAAACTACCTGGCTTTCGTGAATGCAGACACCAAACAATTACTAGAATTATCATTCATGTTAAGCAAATGATGCGTAAGACATTCGTAAAGAGTATGTAAACCATTTGTGGTGTTAGGGACCAAAAAAGTCACTACAAAGTACTACCAATCAACTCTAAATTGCCTGAAACGTACTCCTAACAGGTTTTTGGGGGGACGAATTTGGCCTCCACACTTAGTGATTATTTCGGATTTAACTTTCGTTTCGGTGGTGACCAACTTTCGTTTCGGTAGTTTGATTACAAAATGTAAGTTGTGTAAAAAATAATCTGACTATACTAAGTTGTTATTTGTTTGTTTAAGTCAGGCTATACTCTACTCAGAGTCAAAAGTTTACAAAATGTACAGTGAACGTCTGTGCGGTTTGTCTTCATCACTGAAAATAACGTACATGTAAACTGATGTCAAGTGCAGTTGGGGTGAAGAAACACAACCATTTCACTCCTAATAATACCTATTTGATTTGACATCCTGACTTGCTGCTGTAGCTGAGGCTTGAACCTGTTACCTGCAGCTCACTATTCAGTGACTCTATCCATTCACCTACAGCTGTTTCCTTGGAATCTGTGGTTCTGAAATGTTTTGTTGTCAACCCCCCAAATTGACATGTATTTGGGCAGTGGACCCCAATGTGAAAAGATGTAGTGTCAGGGCCCCCCATGAAAAAGATTTATATTTATGCTGTAACACATTTTTTAAAAGTTATTTGTCTTGTTTGTTGTTCAAGTCAAAGCACCAGGAAGGCTGTACTTGTCAGCCATCTGTTAGCTCAATGGGTTGAGACGCAGTATTCATGATCCAGAGGCCATGAGTTCAAATCCCATTGATGTCTTTCCTATGATTCTTTCCTTTGCAGACTGGCTTCCAGAAGATCAACTGAAAACTACCAGGAAGGCTATATTTGTCATCCAACTGTTAGCTCAATGGGTTGAGACGCAGTATACATGATCCAGAGGCCATGAGTTCAAATCCCATTGATGTCTTTCCTATGATTCTTTCCTTTGCAGACTGGCTTCCAGAAGATCAACTGAAAACTACCAGGAAGGCTGTACTTGTCAGCCATCTGTTAGCTCAATGGGTTGAGACGCAGTATTCATGATCCAGAGGCCATGAGTTCAAATCCCATTGATGTCTTTCCTATGATTCTTTCCTTTGCAGACTGGCTTCCAGAAGATCAACTGAAAACTACCAGGAAGGCTGTACTTGTCAGCCATCTGTTAGCTCAATGGGTTGAGACGCAGTATTCATGATCCAGAGGCCATGAGTTCAAATCCCATTGATGTCTTTCCTATGATTCTTTCCTTTGCAGACTGGCTTCCAGAAGATCAACTGAAAACTACCAGGAAGGCTGTACTTGTCAGCCATCTGTTAGCTCAATGGGTTGAGACGCAGTATACATGATCCAGAGGCCATGAGTTCAAATCTCACTGGTGTCTTTACTGTGATGCTTTCCTTTGCAGACTAACTTCTAGAAAAACAAGTTAAAACCACCAGGAAACCTGTAACTCTCAGCCAACAGCGTAGCTCAACTGGTAGAGCGTCTGTCCAATAACATGACTTGACTTGACTTGAGTGGGTTCGATTCCCACTCGAGTCAAGTGTCCCCGGTAACTTGAGGCAACAGATAAATTGATATCCTTAGTGATGCTTCCCTTTGCAGACTAACTTCTAGAAAAACAAGTTAAAACCACCAGGAAACCTGTAACTCTCAGCCAACAGCTTAGCTCAACTGGTAGAGCGTCTGTCCAATAACATGACTTGACCTGACTTGAGTGGGTTCGATTCCGCTCGGTCCTGGGTTGAACTGGATTTGAACCAGCACACTCCTACAAGTTATTCTACGGATATCAGTCAATTTATCCGTTGCCCCAAGTTACCGGGGACACTTGCCTCGAGTGGGAATCGAACCCACTCAAGTCAAGTCAAGTCATGTTATTGGACAGACGCTCTACCAGTTGAGCTAAGCTGTTGGCTGAGAGTTACAGGTTTCCTGGTGGTTTTAACTTGTTTTTCTAGAAGTCATTCTGCAAAGGGAAGCATCACGAAGAATATCAGTCAATTTATCCGTTGCCCCAAGTTACCGGGGACACATGACTCGGAGTGGGAATCGAACCCACTCAAGTCAGGTCAAGTCATGTTATTGGACAGACGCTCTACCAGTTGAGCTAAGCTGTTGGTTGAGTGTTACAGGTTTCCTGGTGGTTTTAACTTGTTTTTCTAGAAGTTAGTCTGCAAAGGGAAGCATCACTAAGGATATCAGTCAATTTATCCGTTGCCTCAAGTTACCGGGGACACTTGACTCGAGTGGGAATCGAACCCACTCAAGTCAAGTCAAGTCATGTTATTGGACAGACGCTCTACCAGTTGAGCTACGCTGTTGGCTGAGAGTTACAGGTTTCCTGGTGGTTTTAACTTGTTTTTCTAGAAGTTAGTCTGCAAAGGAAAGCATCACAGTAAAGACACCAGTGAGATTTGAACTCATGGCCTCTGGATCATGTATACTGCGTCTCAACCCATTGAGCTAACAGATGGCTGACAAGTACAGCCTTCCTGGTAGTTTTCAGTTGATCTTCTGGAAGCCAGTCTGCAAAGGAAAGAATCATAGGAAAGACATCAATGGGATTTGAACTCATGGCCTCTGGATCATGAATACTGCGTCTCAACCCATTGAGCTAACAGATGGCTGACAAGTACAGCCTTCCTGGTAGTTTTCAGTTGATCTTCTGGAAGCCAGTCTGCAAAGGAAAGAATCATAGGAAAGACATCAATGGGATTTGAACTCATGGCCTCTGGATCATGAATACTGCGTCTCAACCCATTGAGCTAACAGATGGCTGACAAGTACAGCCTTCCTGGTAGTTTTCAGTTGATCTTCTGGAAGCCAGTCTGCAAAGGAAAGAATCATAGGAAAGACATCAATGGGATTTGAACTCATGGCCTCTGGATCATGTATACTGCGTCTCAACCCATTGAGCTAACAGTTGGATGACAAATATAGCCTTCCTGGTAGTTTTCAGTTGATCTTCTGGAAGCCAGTCTGCAAAGGAAAGAATCATAGGAAAGACATCAATGGGATTTGAACTCATGGCCTCTGGATCATGAATACTGCGTCTCAACCCATTGAGCTAACAGATGGCTGACAAGTACAGCCTTCCTGGTGCTTTGACTTGAACAACAAACAAGACAAATAACTTTTAAAAAATGTGTTACAGCATAAATATAAATCTTTTTCATGGGGGGCCCTGACACTACATCTTTTCACATTGGGGTCCACTGCCCAAATACATGTCAATTTGGGGGGTTGACAACAAAACATTTCAGAACCACAGATTCCAAGGAAACAGCTGTAGGTGAATGGATAGAGTCACTGAATAGTGAGCTGCAGGTAACAGGTTCAAGCCTCAGCTACAGCAGCAAGTCAGGATGTCAAATCAAATAGGTATTATTAGGAGTGAAATGGTTGTGTTTCTTCACCCCAACTGCACTTGACATCAGTTTACATGTACGTTATTTTCAGTGATGAAGACAAACCGCACAGACGTTCACTGTACATTTTGTAAACTTTTGACTCTGAGTAGAGTATAGCCTGACTTAAACAAACAAATAACAACTTAGTATAGTCAGATTATTTTTTACACAACTTACATTTTGTAATCAAACTACCGAAACGAAAGTTGGTCACCACCGAAACGAAAGTTAAATCCGAAATAATCACTAAGTGTGGAGGCCAAATTCGTCCCCCCAAAAACCTGTTAGGAGTACGTTTCAGGCAATTTAGAGTTGATTGGTAGTACTTTGTAGTGACTTTTTTGGTCCCTAACACCACAAATGGTTTACATACTCTTTACGAATGTCTTACGCATCATTTGCTTAACATGAATGATAATTCTAGTAATTGTTTGGTGTCTGCATTCATGAAAGCCAGGTAGTTTTCAACAGGTAAGGAGAAAGTCCACATTAACAGACAGTCATAAATGATGAACTGTCTTCACTTTACTGTAGGGCACATAATAACATGTACAAAGGATTTATAGATATTTTAGGAATGTTTTACAAAGCATGTTAAACATGAACAAACACATTAACAGACAGTTGTAAATGATGAACTGTCTTCACTTTACTATAGGGCACATAATAACATGTACTAAGGATTTATAGATACTTTAGGAATGTTTAACAAAGCATATGTTAAACATGAACAAGCTACCAATAGCTTGTATATATTATGTAACATCAGTTACAAATGATTTAATAATCATTTACAGATGTATTATACATGGCTTATTCATGAATAGTTACTAATACCTTTATAGATGATTTGTAACCGTAGTTATAAAGGTTTTAGTAATCATTTACGAATGTCAATAAACAGGTTGTTAATGATTTGTTAATAGTCTACAAACTGCTTATAAACGTTTATAAATGCTTTAGAATGGGTCGTTACAAATGATTTAATAATCTTTTACAGATGTATATAAATGGCTTATTCATGAATAGTTCACTACTTACTAATACTTTACAAATGATTTGTAACTGTAGTTATAAAGGTTTTAGTAATCATTTACGAATGTCAACAAACAGGTTGTTAATGATTTGTTAATAGTTTACAAACTACTTATAAACGTTTATAAATGCTTTATAACGGGTCATTATTGTAAAGTGCTACCTGTAAGTCTATTGTGAGAGTTGGTTAAAACAATATAGTGGTCAACTAAGGTCAGATGACCCCAGGATACTGGACATCTGGACCTCGTAAGAGAATGGGCCTTTATCTCCCATGAAAGGGTTTAGGGTTTCTATACCTAATCGGGAATGCCTTGCTAGGCGAACTAGTAATCAATGGACTATGTCTATTAAACCTTCAATAGTAGTATGCCTAGTTATATTGTAATGTAAGTGCATTACAATATAAGTACTAGTGCATTAGTGTATATTGATATATGATATTATGTATGGATACATGTATATAAGTACAAGGACCATGTGCTGTTTAAATGACTGTTCATCATTAACCAATGATCAGGGATTTTCTGTGTGTGACATCCTGCGGGGGAGGAGAGTCTCTAGGTCTGTTCTTTGTGTGGTTCAAATCAGGCCATGTGAGTTCCTCATGTGTGTTCATCTCAAGTATTTTCTAGACTATATGCTTATTCTAATATACTACAGTCCCCCCTTGGAGGACCACAAAGGTCCTACATAAACGTGGGGACATAAAATAGTAACCATAAAACCTAAATAACACTTAACAAATAAAAACGTATAAAAAGCTAACTAAACATTAGTATCAAAACACAAACCATAAAAACCTGCTACTCCTCATGTAGAAAAAGAACAACGTGTTAAAATCATCCAGGCCCCCCTTGGCAAACAAAAACTGTAACACACATAGGCTAAACAAACCCTTGAGCTAGTCTACTTCTCAAACAATATAATATGGCAGGTAACAGTAAAAATACAACATTAATGACGTTAATTAAACCTACGTATAAAACTACGAAAATGTGCAGATATTAAGCAAACATGTCCAAAATAGACAGTAAACTATTAAACGTCATCAATCAGCACATGTTTCAAAAGATAACTAAAATGACAAAATATAAAACCAGGAAAACACCATCAAACAATCAAAGGCATGCAAATCGCCATTTACTACGCGCATCAAAACACTGAAAAACTAAAAAATCGCCTATATTAAAACGCACTATCAAACAATCTTTTCCTTCATCAGGGTCTCTGACGGACATCTGTCTCACGAGAAAAGATAGAGTAAAGTTAAGATAAAGCTGTAAAAGGGAAAAGGAAGAGGAAAGATGTACTGTATGTCCACGGGCTGAGGGGAGAGACATAGAGGGGCAATGGCGCTCCTCCTGCTTTGGGTCTAGTTGCAATTGTCCAGCTCCAAGTGGTAATGACACCCCTGTCTGTGGGAGGGCTGTGGCCTCCCCTCCCCTCTGTTACAATGTCTCCAGAAATGGGTACGTTCCCCACATATATAACAAGGACCCTTAAGCTTCAGCGTAACTGCCTTCTGTAGGCCAGTTTGACTTGATTCAGCTCTCTCAATGTCTCGAGATCCTGAGCCCTTTTGATAGCTTTCTTTCTTGCGGATAAGGTCTACCCAGTGGGCGACGTGAGACGTATAAGTTGGCAAATCCATGCTGGCAAGGCCCACCACATTCTCAAGTCCGCTCCGCACTGGTGGAGGCAAACCCTGCTCAATCTTGATCGGTACAAGCGCCTCCTCCAACAGATTTCGTCCAGGGTCATTCCCTGTCACGATTTCCCATCTACTATACGCTCTTGCTATAAAAGCACTGGGATTCTCCGTGTGTCCCAAAGGATCAAGAAGAATACTGTCAAGATGCACGTTGGTTGGATAAAGGCCTCTCAACGTACGCCACAGAAGATCTCTTTTTGCAGCGAAAGGTTCTGCGTCGTATACTTTAGTGTCAATGTATCTCTGAAGCCCTGCTCGAGTCAGAATATCATCTAACACATAAATTCCCACCAGCCAAGAGATCAATTTTTTAAAATCCCCCATTGCTAACTGAGTGCTCACTGAAATTTCATCAAATTTAGAGATCCACAGATAAGCACCCTCCTGGAGTGGTGGCAACTTGGCCACAATATCTGACATGTCTGTATGCGACAACTGCTCATAATCCCAGGAGGGGCGAGATCCAAATGTGGCGGTGGCGTGCGCCATGGCGGCCGCCAGATCCGCCAGATCCTCCGCCCAAAGCGCCACGACCACCAGTCGCGGTGGCGGCTGCCCTGGTGCCCGCGGCGCACGCCGCGGGCACCAGGGCAGCCACCACAACCGCCGTGGCATCGCCAGGCCTCCGCCGCGCCCGCCAGATCCTCCTCCGCCACAACCGCCCAGCCTCCGCCACAAGCGCCAGGCCTCCGCCGCGTCCGCCAGATCTTCCGCCATAACCGCCCAAAGCGCCGCGTCCGCCAGATCTTCTGCCATAACCGCCATGTCCGCCAGATCTTCCGCCATAACCGCCGCCTCCGCCGCCGGCGCCGCGTCCGCCAGATCTTCCGCCATAACCGCCGCCTCCGCCGTGCCCGCCAGATCCTCCCCCGCCCTTCTGGCACGAGTGCCAAGCAAGCCTCTGCCAGCCTCCGCAGCCTCTGGTCCCGACCAGACAGAGCAAGCAGTTTTTTCCGTGCGTAATTACAAACGTGTTCTGCTCTCCCCCCCCCCTCTACACCGATAACTCTTTGCCCAAAATAGCCGATCTCCAAGCTCACACTCCGTGCATATAGTCAATAAGATGGTTATTATTATTCATATTATTATTAGAATGACAAACAGTGAATGTCTGATGGACAGAAAGCCTTCTCGAATGATGCCCCGTGAAAATAGCCGATCTCCAAGCTCACAACGCCTCACGCTGCAAGGCGGTCTGTCTGTCTGTCTGTCTGTAAGTCTATCTATCTATCTATCTATCTATCTATCTATCTATCTATCTATCTATCTATCTATCTATCTATCTATCTACAGTGTCGGCCCTATGGGGGGGCATTGGGGGGCAATGCCCCCCCCAGATTAGACTTTGTGGCCCCCCAGTTCAGATTGGCCAGATTTTTTTTTTTTTTTTTTTTTTTTTTAAGCAGCGCAGCGCAGCGCAGTATAGCCTGCCTTTTTTTTCTCCCGCTGTGGAGTCTGTGCCTGTGGAGATGCAATGCCGACATTACATTAAAGACATTATAATGCTATAATTGTATTTGTTGTTGGTGTATATAGGGGCAAGGTAAATTAACTGAATTAACCGAAATAGAGTTACAAAGCACCCCAAAAATAAAATATCCATCCAATAACCGAAAAAAATCGCGCACCCGCGCCACTCGCACGGGCGCGCGCGTGCGTGAGGGACAGACAGGTGCCCCCCCTAGAATAATTAATGCCCCCCTGATTATTACTGTCTGCAGCCGGCACTGCCCGTGATAACTCTTTTCCCAAAATAGCCGATCTCCAAGCTCACACTCCGCGCATATAGTCAATAAGATGGTTATTATTATTCATATTATTATTAGAATGACAAACTGATGCCCCGTTGAAATTATATCAAAACAAATTCATAGTGAGTGTTCTCCAACGGCCTGGTTCTGTCTGTCTGTCTGTCTGTCTGTCTGTCTGTCTGTGTGTGTGTGTGTGTGTGTGTGCGCGCGCACAGACAGACAGACATCTTTCCTCTACAAATGAGACTAACAAGTCAGTCGAATCCCATGCTATGAGCTTGTAGATCTGCTGTTTTTGGAAGCATCTCTCTCTCTTGCGCGTAATTACGCACGTAACATTGTCTGTCTGTCTGTCTGTCTGTCTGTCTGTCTGTCTGCCTGTCTATCAATCAATCGCCTGTCACAAGGCTTTTCAGCCCAAGGACCCCCTAGCTGCCGCTCACTCATCAGTGGGCTGATTGGCAACAGTATTAAAGCAATGCACCTCCAAACACAGATAGCTGTCTGTCTGTCTCCACACTGGTCTATTATCAGTCCAGGCTGGCCTATTGGGCCCGCCTGTGTTCTCATCGCGCATTAGCGCAGGTATGTCTCTCCATCTTGCTGTTTATGCAATTGTCTTATGCTGCGTAGTGCATGGTCTTGAACTTGACCATGGCGCTAGCCGCTAGGGTTGCCACCCGTCCCTTAAAATACGGAATCGTCCCGTAATTGGAAACTAAAAGACGCGTCCCGTATTGAACTGATACGGGACGCACTTTGTCCCGTATTTTAAGGTCGGGGAATCAATTTGATTTTTATTTGAATGACAGGGTCTCTCTGCTGTGTTACTGGGAGAGTGGGAGACTGGGAGCGCAGTTAGTCAGTGTTGCCAAGTATAGTGAGAGAAATGAGCCAGGCGACCTACAAAAACAAGGCAAAAACAAGGCAAAAACAAGGCAAAAAATTGTCCACAAGTTGCAGCTGTAATGAGCTCATTGGCTCATTACTCAAAACACGACCAATGACAATAGCGCTTTCACGTTGCTAAGATACGAGGCGCAGCGGAGCTGTGCCTTGTAGACACCGTCAGTGGAGATCTTTGGAGAAGTTTACAAAACATACTGTAAACTTAGTAGCCTATGTCGGCGTATGTTTTCTGTGGTCCATGGTGGACTGGCTGACATCAGACAAACAGCATGCCTCAGGAGAACAACATACCAAAAATATAAGAATCCAAAGGACCCAAGCACAATTGTCACAGACAGTATATATATAATAATATATATGATTATTCCCTGCCTCCCACACGCACGGCATGCGCGCGTCTATAATTAATTAAATGTAAAAAATTTGAACGCGCGTGTGGCCCACAAAAATATTTAATGTGAAAATTTTCACCACACGCAATATGCTTTGTACTGATTTTTCTTTTGTACTGATTTTTCTTACTGATGTCTGATCACCTGAGCTCAACCACTTCCAAGCTTAGATGCATTTTCAATGCAACAAACTCGGCCAGGCCCACTCAGGCCCAGTTTCACAGTAACACTGAGTAGCCTACACTTACAATATGCTTTGTACTGATTTTCTACTGTTTCTAATGTTAATCACCCTGTAACTCAACCACTTCGGAGCTGCTTTTAGCCTTGGATGCATTTAAAAAATACATATATATTACCATAGAAGTGCAATGATTGTTATAAATAAATGATGGTTAGGCTTATCAGATATAATAGCAGTGTTAACAGCGAGCCTTCCTGTATCTATTACAGAATTAACTTGGCATTGAAGACACAAACTGTATTGACAAAACTGTGTTTTGCTGTGCTATGACGCGCAATTTGAATGCTAATGAAGTACTCAATTCAGTGACATATTCAATGAAGTGAATGGTAGGTCGTTGAAATGTGTGAATTCCTTCGCCAGTAGCCATTAATTATCACCTCAAGAACAATAGCCACGCACATGATAAGCCATCACCTCAGAGTTAGACTAGTCAGATGGTCAGACCACACTTTTGCTGTTTGTATTGCTGCGCCCCCCAGCCCAGCCAGCAGCCACTCCTGGGTGCAGCGTATCAGATGCGTATCAGCGTATCAGATGCGTATCAACGTATCAGATACGCTGTTTTGAACAGTTTTTGAAGGTATACGGTGGCGACGGAAAAAAATCTCAAGGTATACGCCGTACACAGCATCTGACGGTAGAACACACCACTGCCTAGCTGCTAGATTGATATTTAGATCTTAGTTGGTTCAGAGAAACGTAGCACATTTATCAGTACTGATTAATAATTATAATATTATAGATAATAATATGATCATTTAATTCCGACATGAACTCGATAGATAGATAGATAGATAGATAGATAGATAGATAGATAGATAGACTTACAGACAGACGGACGGACGGACGGACGGACGGACGGACGGACGGACGGACGGACAGACGGACGGACGGACGGACGGACGGACGGACGGACGGACAGACAGACAGACAGACAGACAGACAGACAGACAGACAGACAGACAGACAGACAGACAGACAGACAGACAGACAGACAGACAGACAGACAGACATCTGTTTGTCATTCTAATAATAATATGAATAATAATAACCATCTTATTGACTATATGCGCGGAGTGTGAGCTTGGAGATCGGCTATTTTGGGAAAAGAGTTATCACGGGCAGTGCCGGCTGCAGACAGTAATAAGCAGGGGGGCATTAATTATTCTAGGGGGGGCACCTGTCTGTCCCTGGCGCGGGTGCGGGATTTTTTTTCGGTTATTGGATGGATATTTTATTTTTGGGGTGCTTTGTAACTCTATTTCGGTTAATTCAGTTAATTTACCTTGCCCCTATATGCACCAACAACAAATACAATTATAGCATTATAATGTCTTTAATGTAATGTCGGCATTGCATCTCCACAGGCACAGACTCCACAGCGGGAGAAAAAAAAGGCAGGCTATACTGCGCTGCGCTGCGCTGCTTAAAAAAAATTAAAAAAATTAAAAAATCTGGCCAATCTGAACTGGGGGGGCACAAAGTCTAATCTGGGGGGGGCATTGCCCCCCAATGCCCCCCCATAGGGCCGACACTGTAGATAGATAGATAGATAGATACTGTAGATAGATAGATAGATAGATAGATAGATAGACTTACAGACAGACAGACAGACAGACAGACAGACAGACAGACAGACAGACAGACCGCCTTGCAGCATGAGGCGTTGTGAGCTTGGAGATCGGCTATTTTCACGGGGCATCATTCGAGAAGGCTTTCTGTCCGTCAGACATTCACTGTTTGTCATTCTAATAATAATATGAATAATAATAACCATCTTATTGACTATATGCGTGGAGTGTGAGCTTGGAGATCGGCTATTTTGGGCAAAGAGTTATCGGTGTAGAGGGGGGGGGGGGAGAGAGCAGAACACGTTTGTAATTACGCACGGAAAAAACTGCTTGCTCTGTCTGGTCGGGACCAGAGGCTGCGGAGGCTGGCAGAGGCTTGCTTGGCACTCGTGCCAGAAGGGCGGGGGAGGATCTGGCGGAGGCGGCGGTTATGGCGGAAGATCTGGCGGACGCGGCGCCGGCGGCGGAGGCGGCGGTTATGGCGGAAGATCTGGCGGACGCGGCGGAGGCGGCGGTTATGGCGGAAGATCTGGCGGACGCGGCGGAGGCGGCTCTTTTGGCGGAAGATCTGGCGGACGCGGCGGAGGCCTGGCGCTTGTGGCGGAGGCTGGGCGGTTGTGGCGGAGGAGGATCTGGCGGGCGCGGCGGAGGCCTGGCGATGCCACGGCGGTTGTGGCGGCTGCCCTGGTGACACTTATTACCCCGCGGACCCCCATTTGAAAAGATATGCCAGGGACCCCCATAAGAGAAGGTTTTTACGGACTCTCTAGCAGTGATTCTCAACCATTTTAATTTCAAGGACCCCCAGTTTGACATGCATTAGGCTACGGACCCCCATTTAATGGCATTTATACCTCTGGGACCCCAATTCACATTGTAAAACCAATGTTAATTTAACTCTGAGAGTGTACAAATCGAACCAAATGGACCCGTTAGGGTCCATTTGGTTCCATTTGTACACTCTCAGAGTTACAGACCCATAAGGGTCCATTTGGTTCCTGTCTATCATTTAGCTGGGGACCCCCTGGAACCCCCTCAAGTACCCCTGGGGGTCCCCGGACCCCACTTTGAGAACCAATGCTCTATAGATCACTGGTTCTTATAAACCTTTTCGAGTCAAGGACCCCCACATTGATATGTATTTGGCAGTGGACCCTCCCAAAAGAGAAGATTTGTGTTAGACAATTAAAAATTATTAAAAAACGTTCCCAACATATTCAAGATTGTTCAGAAATGTCCCAAAACAGCAGATGTACAAGCTCACGTGACGCGCACGATAGGGCAAAAGTTTGAAGTAATCGTGATATTGAATTGAAGTCATGATATCGCACAGCACTAACACGTTGTGAGCTCGTAGTAGATAATCTACCCTCGTACGGCGAAGTATAAAACGTTGCTGTCGGGCAGAAACCTCTTATCTCCATATTTTAACTTTTTGTATTTTTTTGTGTGAATTAAAGGCCCTACTTGATCACACTACAGCGTCTCACAAAAGCATGAAAAGTAATAATAAAATATAGCTGCAAGCAGCGATAATACAGGGCCAGTGAGAGAGAGACAGACAGACATGGAAACTGGAGAGAGAGAGAGAGAGAGAGAGAGAAAGAGAGAGAGAGAGAGAGAGAGATGGAAACTGGAGAGAGAGAGAGAGAGAGAGAGAGAGAGAGAGAGAGAGCCATGGAAACGGAATAGATTGAAGAGAGACATGGAAACGGAATAGATTGATGAGAGAGAGAGAGATGGAAACAGAATGGATAGATTGGACATCTCAACCTATTGCCATTAACAGGAATCGAACTCTCAACCTTCGGACTAGGATAAGGATAATTCCTTTTAACAGGTCGTTCATGAAAGTCCTTGTGGTCTTGTTTCCAATGAGAACCTGTGAGCAATTAGGGGTTAAGAGTCTTGCTCAGGGACAAATTTCATTTCATCGAAGCATATGCTGGGATGGCCTGGAATCGAACCTGGGGCAACCAGGGCCTCTGGTTCCCTAGGCGTGCTCACTAACCACCCAGCTATGGCCGTCTCATGATAGGCTAATAGGCTGCAACACTACCTATAGTGCTATAGCTTTGTCCAGGCTGATGTTGTCTGTTGAAGATCATAAACTCTTGCCTTCTGTCATGAACCAAGCCAACACTAAGATCACTCGTTCACAAACCATTTACCAATAGAGAAATTGTATGTCTCCTCGCTACCGAAAACAGTGAAAGCAGCCGATCTACAAGCTCAGAAACACGTTGCTATCTGAAAAGTTTTGAGATTGTAGATCGGCTATTTTCAGAATGAAGTATGTCATACATTGAGAAATCGTACTCTCAAATAAGCATTTCAGGTTATCTTTACCATTTGCACATGTATTCATTGATACAGTCATGTTGTTTGCAATTCAACTTAAATTAAGTCTGCATCAAGTGAGGCTTGAACTGGCGACCTTGAGATTGTGAGGCACTCATTTAAGGGAGACGCCATTGGACCAACAGACAAGGAACTATGAAAAAGGAGATTACACAGATGATACAGTTTCACGCAAATAGCTGAAAAATCCTGGGTTTAAGTGTTTTTCAAACTGCTCAAAATTGCGGACAATCTACGGGCGGAGCTTACTTGTCAAAGCGATAGATGTGTTCCTCATGAGTCAAGGCACATGTGTAAGCAAGTTTCACGACTTTCGGCCAAACGAGGCATGACTTATGCCTGTTTAAAGTCTGCCTTTTCAAAAAATTGCTATAGCGCCCCCTTTTGGCCAATTGGAGTAAGATTGGTTTCAGTGATATTTGGAATGACCCTGTACATTTCTGCAAAGTTTCAAAGAAATGTGAGTCTGCATGTATGTTTTAGGCACAGATGAATAATTTTCATAAAACTGTAATAGTTAAAATCTATCTCCTCCTGGGATTTTTGAGCAATCTGCACGGAACGTTTAACACTTGAACTTTGGACCTCTGCCTACAAAAATTTCCAACGGATTTTCCATAAGTGAAAAAATGCAGAAGTTATGAGCCAATGGCTGTTTTTCATATAATTCAAAATGGTGGGCGATCTAAAGGTCAGAGGTCAAAAGTTAGACCACGAAAGTTGTCGGGCATGAAGAGACGCATGTGTGTATCGAAGTTTCATGGTTGTAGGTCAAACAGGGCATGAGTTGTACCTGTTCAAAGTTGGCACTTTCAATTGAGTGCTATAGTGCCACCCTTTGACGAATGAGTGTGAGAATTATTTCTTGGTAGTTTTTCATGAGCATCTACCATATGGCCGAGTTTCGTAAAAAGCGTATGCACGGTTAAGCCAGAACTGGCAAAAACAAGTATTTTTCAAACTGCTCAAAATTGCGGAAAATCTAAGGGCGGAGCTTAATGGTCAAATCGATACGTGTGTTCCTCATGAGTCAAGGCACATGTGTAAGCAAGTTTCACGACTTCCGGCCAAACGAGGCATGACTTATGCCTGTTTAAAGTCTGCCTTTTCAAAAAATGGCTATAGCGCCCCCTTTTGGCCAATTGGAGTAAGATTGGTTTCAGTGATATTTGGAATGACCCTGTACATTTCTGCAAAGTTTCAAAGAAATGTGAGTCTGCATGTATGTTTTAGGCACAGATGAATAATGTTCATAAAACTGTAATAGTTAAAATCTATCTCCTCCTGGGATTTTTGAGCAATCTGCACGAAACGTTTCACACTTGAACTTTGGACCTCTGCCTACAAAAATTTCCAACGGATTTTCCATAAGTGAAAAAATGCAGAAGTTAGGAGCCAATGACTGTTTTTCATATAATTCAAAATGGTGGGAGATCTAAAGGTCAGAGGTCAAAAGTCAGAGGGTGAGAGTTGTTCAGCATGAGGAGACGCATATGTGTATCCAAGTTTCATGGCTCTAGGTCAAACAGGGCATGAGTTGTACCTGTTCAAAGTTGGCATTTTCAATTGAGTGCTATAGCGCCACCTTTTGACGAAAGATTGTGAGAATTATTTTTTGATCGTTTTTCATGACCATCTACCATATGGCCGAGTTTCGTAAAAAGTGACTGCACGGTTCAGCCAGAACTGCGAAAAGTGGCAGAAGAAGAAGAGACAGAATACTGCCAATAACAATACGGTTCCAGAGCAGAGCTCTGGCCCCGTAAAAAGCAACCGTGTTGGACATGTGAGGTTTCCACCCGACGGAGACGAAAAGAGGCTTTTAAACAAGACGGGAAAGGAAACGAGGAAACGTTCGACCCACAACACGTTTATTTAATGCATAACACAAGATTGCGGGGCCACGCAAACATGTGAGCTCGTCTCGCATCGTGTTTAACTCACAAAAGCAGACAAACCCTCATGCTGTCGACCGCATCCATCCATCAATGACCACTGAACCACTTGAACCCCGGCATCCATTTTCAACATCAACATGTCAATAGAAAAGATGACGTGTGAACAGGGTTGCCAGATGTGCTTATTATAATTTCCCTGCAGTATTTTATTTGAAAATAGCCGATCTACAAGCTCACAACGTGTCGCGTCGCGACGCGTTTTGAGCTTGTAGATCGGCTATTTTCAAATAGCTGATGTATATGTTAAAGTGCGCACGTGGCCCATAGTCGCTTCTTTTGGGCTGGTTTTCCCAGACCTGGTTGCTTGTTTCTCTCACAGAATCTGGCAACACTCTGTGTAAACTAAATAAACAAAATGATATTCATTTACACAACACTGATGGTAGTGCTGTCTATGTGAAGTCTATGAAGCTATGAAATCTATGAAAATATGCAGTGGTGGGGGTCCCTGCTTTCATCTCTCTCTAAGCTAAGGGGTCCCTGGTCTGAAAAAACATTGAAGACCCCTACTGTATAGGTAAACAAACGGTCCAAGTACAGTTGCTTCGCGGAAACGAGAGGGTTTTAAGTGGTTAACGTATATCAAATCAATGAAACCACATATGAGCAGAGGATTGTGTGTGTGTGTGTGTGTGTGTGTGTGTGTCTTCTGCATTAGTACTAGCACTGGTTCGCGAGAGAGAGAGAGAGAGAGAGAGAGAGAGAGAGAGAGAGAGAGAGAGAGACAGAGAGAGAGGAAGGCATTTCATGATCTTGGAATGCTCGGACGCCCCGAGGCACAACTTTCTTTTTACAACAATGTCCACACAGTCCACAATATAGGGTTCCCCTTATGAAGCTGATACACACACACACACACACACACACACACACACACACACACACACACACACACACACACACACACACACACACACACACACACACACACACACACACACACAGAGAGAGTGAGAGAGAGTGAGAGAGAGAGAGAGAGAGAGAGAGAGAGAGAGAGAGAGAGAGAGAGAGAGAGAGAGAGAGAGAGACACACACACACAGACAGACCTCATATAATACAAAAACTAGACACTCTCTCTGCTTTAGGTCGTGACCAGGCTTTTCTCTTCGCAGATGAGTAAGGGCAGGGAACGACGCTAATCAAGACCTGAGGCCGATTCCACAAATGCCTTCTAAATCAGTATAGTTCTCAAACGTTTTTCGTGCCACGGACAAATTCTCTGAGTTATGAGCGTCGCGCCTGTCACAGACATGCGCACATTGCGCAGAGCAAGTTCTGTCAGGGAACTGACAGTGCTGTGTGGTGGCCTAGTAGGCCTACTATAGGACCGCATCAGCTTCACGTGCTCATACACTCATCCACTCACACTCATTTCATTCTCAGACCGCTCTATTTAAGCTGGAAGGTTGCACTTCTCATTCTGCTTGCTTTTGCTGCACACACCGTTGCTGCTGCTGCGCTGCTGTTCATTACTGTTGCTAAAATTGCTGCTCTAATGGCTTCTCAAATACCGACTCCACTGTAGGCTAATATGCATGAAATGCTCTGCTTGATGCAATCTTGGTGAGACAGAATGTTTGATCTGGCTAGAAGAACTCGCACAGGTAGACCATCTGTAGCCGAGACCAAAGAGCAGCTTTTGTTCTCGTCTTTGGCATTACCGTGGTGCGGTAATTTACACTGAAATTGCAAATTGTTTGTTAAGAAAACAAAGTGATCACGTCACCCGGGTGCAGCTTATTCCGAGATGAAACCCTGGCCAGCTGCTGCTCTGCTTGACTTCTTCCCTGCTGTTCTTCATGTCGAGAAATCCAGGTCAATATTCTATTTATTTATTTTATAATCATTCATTGGTCAGGCTTTAATGCAGAGTATACATGTGCATTCTTGTATTTATCAAGGCTGTCGAGTCATATGTGGGCATAAATAAGGCAAGGATTGGAAGTCAGGAATCCTCGAGTCAGTTGAAGTCCTCTCAAGTATAGGAGAACAGTGTGTTTGGTGTGTTTGGTGCGCGTCTGCAGGGCTAGCGCTGTCAAAAGCAGTGTTGCCATGTCGGCTTATTATAAGTGACTTGTGTTTGTTTTCTGTTAAATCACTTGAAGTTGAGAACATTATGTTGACTAAACCAGTCCATGTGAAGGACCCCCAGAGTAATATGTAATGTTGTTGTTAAAACGTTAATAATATTCAAAACGGTTTGCAAATTGTTATCATGGTAAAAGAACATTATGAGGACTTTAGGATGATGATTGAGGGGGAAATGAATAATCAGGAGTGTTTGTTAATGGTTAAAATATGCCCATGCATGGGTGCAAGGAACCTGATAGGCCTACTATGCCACATGGTCCCAGAGGGACATGTGCTCAGTGCTACAGTCAATGTAGTTAATACTCAACTGTCACAGGTTCTGGAGTAAAGTGGGTGAGATTATGGCCAATGTATACATTAGGATATACAGGTTAAAGACAAGTATTTTTGTGGCTAGTCTAGTTGCTTCTTTAGGATGTTTCAAGTCTGGCTGATTTCTCTCTCAAACTTGGCAACACTGACTGCACGTCTACGTTAAGAGCAGAGAGAGAGAGGACCATTACTTATAGCGTCACTTTTATGCAGTGCATTGCTCAACTGTTATGTTTCATATTATAATGTACTGATTAGAACGAGTAATGCTCAGTCTGGCCGTCATCTTGAGTAGGATAGGGAAGTACAGTGTGGATGAAGAGCTAGTTGTGCTCTTGTGTTTTCAAACTTGGTATAGTTCATTGACCAATCTCAGTGCGTTCCCCCTGGGCAATGGGACCGCATTTGGGTTGCCATGTCTGCTTATTATAAGCACAAGTTATAAGTAATACAGTCATTTTGATCTCGCTTTAGTGTTGCAGTTGCAGTAGTATGCAGATTTTTCTTGAGTAAAGCAGCATAATACCAAGTATCTTAGTGTAGGAATTAATTTGTTCCAAGTAAGTCTACAATGGTTAAAAAACATATAGGCTATATAGTGATTTATTGAGCAGTATCTCAATCTAGGAGAATGCATTTAAAACAATGCTGTAAGAGAAATTATGGTGCACAGGAAACGTTTATATTTAAAGTAGACTATAGTGTGCAGACTGTTCATTATATTGTGGCGGTCGATTTAATGTGCAGCCAATGTGCTGATTGGGGGCTATAGCTACGTTTCTGGTAATTTAATTTGCAATATAGGCTTTGCATATAATGGTTTTGGCATTGGAGGTTGTCAAATCATTTACTCAGTTTCAGTTGCCTCTAAGATGTAGTGAAGGTTGGTAAATATAATAATGAAGTAAATCAAGTAAGTAATGGGCTATTATACTGTGTTGGCTGCAGTGCTTGGTCAGGTGTAAGCTTTTTGGTTGCATTCTAATGTTGCCCCTATGCTCTTGTAAGGCAAAGCTAATTAAGCTATACTTGCTGTAAGGGGTGGGATGAGTCAAGGTGGCATTCATGTGCCATCTTGGTGTCAAGAAAGGAAAGTCAGGATAATTAAAGGAAAATGGGTCCCATATCAACATGGATATGTGGACTATATACATTAAGGCATGGAATTGGTGCATATAAAAGTGTATAATAGAGCTTATGTCATCACAGGTATGTGATGTGTAATGGTTGCTTCAAATGGTTGCTTCACAAAAACATGAGTCGGTTGAATTTAAAGAGATCAGGAAATGGCTTTATTGCTAACGTTTAACGGAGGCGTGGTGTTGGCAAACATGTTGCTAACACTTCAGCTAAACAATCATGCTTGGCTTTTGATTGAATACCTTATCAGAGGGGGGGCTAGGGCATAGATATTCAACTGGCGGCCCGCGGGCCACGTGCGGCCCGCGAGGAGCTTCCTTGTGGCCCCTGGCCATATTCAAAAAAAAAAAAAAAAAAAAAATATATATATATATATTTTTTTTTTAATTTTCATAATTATTATTTATTTTAACTTTGATTTATGTTATCAAAGTTAAAACAGTACAAATTATTTATCCTTCATTAGTTCTTGAAAGGCCATCTTTCATTGGAACTTAACTTAGAACCTTAAATAGAACCGAATTAGACCGAATTAGACCCGAAAAAAGGTTGATTTATATTGGTCAAATAGAACCGAATTAGACCCGAATTAGACCGAATTAGACCCGAATTAGACCCGAAAAATTTCGCACATGCACGGCGCGCGCGTGCATTTGCGCTGTGTGGCCCCCGACTCCAAGTTATTTTACAGTTGTGGCCCCCTGCCTAATCTAGTTGAATACCCCTGGGCTAGGGTATGACCTTTTTAGGGGCTAGTTTTGAATTGCAGCCACCTGAAGGTACTCTTTTAGGGCATTTTTGAAGGAGAGTAGGGTGTTACACTCCTTCACACCTTTTAGTGGCATAGCAGGAGAACTAATTTAACCCCTTGTTTGCGCCAAATGTGGGTTGGATGTAATCAGTGGAGCTACCTCTAGTGTTGTGACTGTGGAATTCATTTACGTTTACAAAGTACTTTTGCAGGTTCATGGGTATCTTAACCCATTGCAATCTTCTTAGGCCCATGGCAAGTTGCTGTACTAGGGTGAGCAGGGGTTAGATGAGTTGTAGGTGTAAGACCAAGAAGTAGCCTTACCACTTGTTTTGGGGATGTCTGGAGCTTTGTTTAAGGCCTTAGTGGTGTGATACCATGAGGTCCATGCAAGGTTGAAGTAACTTGGATGAGGGCCCCTGTTGGAGTCCTCAAAGTATTCTTACTGATTAGAGAGGATATTGTATACAGCTAAATACTGCTGTTCTAAAGTGCAAGCCTAGTGATTCAGCTAATAAGCTACTTATACTTGCTAACATTCAGCTACAAATCATGTTGGCTAATGCTGCTGCTAGTTCTAAAATGTTAGCCTACGGATTCTACTACAAGCTATACTTGCTAACATTACAGATACAAATCATGCTTTGACTAAACGCTGCTGCCAGTTCTGAAAGTGCTAGCCTACGATTCTACTGCTAAGTTACTACATGTTCTGCTAACATTGTTTCAAGTTATTCTTTGCTAAATACTGCTGCTAGTTCTAGTACTACTCATTCTACTGACGGACAAAACTACTAAGCTAACTGCAGCTAACACTGCTGCTACTATTTTTATTGTGCTACTAATTCTACTGCAGTCAAGGTACTAATACTATGCTGATTATACTAATGTTCATCATGCTATAGCTAAAATGATGCTACTGCATAGCAACATATAACATACTTGTCTGTTGACATGACCTATTATCCAGCACTGTGAATTCTGCACTTGTTCATTTAGTCCCACGCATTGTCTTTCCACTTAGTTCTGATGCTCACCTTTTCACCATTAAATTAAAACACAAAAATCAGAGTCTTGGTCAAGGTATGTCTGTGATAATAACAGGAACTAACACTGATCTTTGTCCTGTCTCCTCCATGTCTCGTTATCTGCATGCCGTCCATCTGCAAATGCCAATGAGATCTGTTCATGACGGATTCGGGGGAAGCCATGTCTGGAACTTGGTTCTGCAAACTTCATCTTCTGTGTCAAGGCTGTGGGCTGCCTCCTGGTCGCTACACTTCACACTCCTTCAGGATTGGTGCAGCTACCACAGCGGCGTCAAAAGTTCCAACAGCTACGCTCAAAGCTTTGGGCCGGTGGTCTTCTGCAGCTTTGAAAGCTATGGTTGTGCTCAACACAAATGACATTATACAGGCTCAGACTAATGAGTGGTGAATAATTTTGTGTTACTACTACTTGCTGCTATTACTATTTACTGCTTATGCCGTGGGGTGTATTGGAAGGAAATTATAGTTTCCATGCGTGACATGAACTCTATAAAACTGCATATTGTTGGAGATTAGAAGAGTATAAATACTCTTAAACTGTTATGCTGCAATGCTTGCTCAATTTGCTGCTCCAGGTGGTGCATGGGTACTGATTACTGATTTCAGATTTCTTTAAAAAAGAAAAAGAGATAGAATGTCCTTTTCGATTCGTACTAGCGGTGCGGCGCCGTAAGGTGGACATCAATTTACGACACCGTTTAGGACACCTGAAGTTCAGGATCAGCAGGCGCTCTGCTGAACACATAGATTTGATCACATAATGCTAGTATGACCAGTGTCTGATCCAAGAACACTAGCTGTGTTTCTGTCTCCAAGTGGGGGGATATCGGCATGGTCTTCCTGTATCAGGAGACAGTAGGTGCTCTGCTGCACACATAGATTTTATCACATAATGCTAGTATGGCCAGTGTCTGATCCAAGAACACACAGCTGTGTTTCTGTCTCCAGATGGAGGGATATCGATATGGTCTTCCTGTTTCAGGAAACAACAGGTGCTCTGTTGTACACATAGCTTAAGGTTGGTGCTGAATGATCTGCTTTTTGGGGGATTCTGACATTTGCGCTGTTTTGGGGGATTCTGAGTTCCTATGGTTGGGAAATGCGCTTTATCAGAGTACCTAAAAGCAGATCCAAAAGAGGTGAAAAGAGGAGCCGAGTGCGTAAGCCTCCTCCTGCCGGTACACAGCCTCTCCACCACCAAGACTCCTGCAGTGCCTCCACGTGGCCACACACGGATACTGGGTTCCGCGAGGTCCCAGGCTAATCTGTAGGGGATCTCGGAGTAGCAGTGGACCCCAGAGGCACGACGTCATCCCAAATCCTATACTTCCAGCGGCGGGAGTCCGCAGGAGCATCGCGGCGGTCGGTGGTGCTGGTCCTCCTTCTGGAGGACACCATGACGACAGGACCTTAAACCCTGGGATTGCCCCAGGGAGGGAGGGTCCTGTCCGATCACAGCACCCCGTCCAATGCACTCATGCGTTGTCGGAGACCATTCGTAATGGGAACCTTCAATGCATGCACAGCGAGAGAAGGAGCGAGGTTGATAGAACTAGCACACTGTGCTGAGGAACGGGGAGTGGAGATCCTGGGGATCCAGGAACACAGGAGAGTGCACACTGACGACCGGATCGTGTACCGCAGAGTGGAGAGATGCATGTTCATCTCTGCATCAGCGTGGCGAAACGAGGCCCAGGCCGCAACAGGCGGTGTAGGGTTAATGCTGGGTTCTCGGGCGCGTAAGGCTCTCCGTTGGGTTCACTACCACACCAACAGGATCCTGATCGCAGAGTTCTCGGGCAATCCAGTAACAACAGTGATAGTCGTGTACTCGCCCACCAACGTGGCACCACCTAAGGATGTGGAGGAGTTCTTTGAGGACCTGGTAACAGCGGTCCGAGACGTCCCAGCCCACAACTTCCTGGCAATCCTTGGGGACTTCAACGCAAGGCTTGGACCAGAGGACACACCCTTCCCTTACCACGACTCTACTAACCGCAATGGCGCCTACCTCACTGCCTTCCTCACAGAACACGAGCTACTGGCGGCAAATACCATCTTCCGGAAGAGGATAGGAAAGAGGTGGACCTTCCGAGACAGAGCCACTGGTACGCTGAGACAGTTGGATTACATCCTTGTGAGGAAGAAGTGGAGGAACTCCATTATGAATGCAGAACCATACTCCACATTCAGTACTGTGGGCTCAGACCACCGAGTGGTCTCAATGAAGGTGCGTCTGAGCCTCAGGGTCCCCAAACCAAGCCCCAGGATCCGGTATAACTGGAAAGCGCTCTCCAGCGACCCTGGCCTCCAAACCAGGTACACAGAGGAGGTGAGGAAGCGATTCAAGCAGCTGGATATGGGAGCGGATCCCAGCAGCGAATACATGCGTTTCGTTGCTGCCAACGAGGAGGCGACCAAACTGTGTGTACCCATGATGGAGAGAGTCCATACTTCCCTGCGATCCAAGCACCCAGGGGTGGTAGCGGCACGGCGGAAGATGGAGGAAGCCCGTCTCATATTTGAGAAGGAGCCAACTGTGGAGAGACGTATGGAGCTGAATGAAGCCAAGCATCTTCTGTTCAACACATACGACACCATCAAAGGGGAGGAGCTGATGGAGAAAGTGCAGAGAGTGCAGGAAGCGCAGGGGGACCAGAAATATGGAGAGGCCTGGAGGGTCATCAACGAGATGACTGGGAGGAAGAGGACCAAGGAGGGACAGGTCGAGGGACACAGCCCTGAGGAGAGGGTAAAGACCTGGTTCAGCCACTTCCAGAGGCTGCTGGGAGAGTCGGCAGAAGCAGTTGCGGAAGATGTGCCGCCAGTCCTCCCGGACCTGGAAATCGATGATGGTCCCTTCACGCCTGGGGAGCTCGCCAGGGCGAAAACCACAGTGAAAGTGGGAAAAAGTCCCGGTCCAGACGGCATTCCCCCAGAGGTCCTGAAGAACTGTGATCTCGACAACATCATTCTAGAGTTCTGTAACCTTGCTCTGTTGCATCGGTTGCCTGACATGTGGTCTCTGTCAAACATCATCCCAGTGCCCAAATCCGGGGACCTCTCAAAGCCGGACAACTACCGAGGCATCAGTCTGACATACATCATTGCTAAAGTTTACAACCGCATGATCCTAAACAGGGTCCGGCAAGCAATTGACCCTCACCTGAGGGAGAATCAGAACGGCTTCCGAGAGGGGCGAAATACAACAGCTCAGATCTTGGCACTTAGGAGAATGATTGAGGAGGTAAAGAGGGACAACCTGACTGCAGTCCTATGCTTTATAGACTTCAAAAAGGCATTCGACTCGATCCACCGAGGTATGATGGTGAAGATCCTGAAGGCATACCGGATTCCTCCCAACCTACTCCGAGCAATAGAGTCCATGTACGCAGGAACAAGGGCCAAGGTGGTGACCCCAGACGGCAACAGCGAGGAGTTTGACATCCTGGCTGGGGTTATGCAAGGGGATACACTAGCCCCCTTTCTCTTCATTATAGTCCTCGATTATGCGCTCAGGAAAGCAATCAGTGGGCGAGAGCAGGAACTTGGCTTCACACTAACGCCAAGGAAGTCGAGGCGACACCCCGCAGTGGTCCTCACAAACCTTGACTATGCGGATGACATCAGTTTGCTCTCTGACAACGTGGAACAAGCACAAGAACCACTGAACAGGGTAGAGCTAGAGTGTGCCAAGGTCGGCCTCAGGCTAAACGCCAAGAAAACTGAGGTCCTCACCTACAACGTTCCACCAGAACATCAACCTCTGACTACAACAGGAGGCACTGTGCTGAAAGAAGTCGAGGACTTCAAATGGGTGCATTTCTCCTTTCCGACATGTCGCCTTTCCGACGTTGACGAACCCTATACCTAACCCTAACCCTAACCTTAACCGCACGCGGAAGCCACTAGTCGGAGTGGTGAGATGTCGGAATGGAAGGAGCACCCCACTTCAAATACCTGGGCGCATGGGTCAACTCAACTGAGCAAGATCTTAAAGTGAGGAAGGCAATTGCATGGAGGGCCCTGAATGGCATGACCAGTGTTTGGAACTCCAATCTCCCCCGCCAAATCAAACTCAGCTTCTTCTACGCGACAGTAGAGTCCGTTCTTCTCTATGGCAGTGAATGCTGGACCCTGAAACCAGCCCTTGCGAAGTCCCTGGACGGGTGCTACACCAGGATGCTGCGTGCAGTGCTTAACATCAGTAAGAGTGCGCATGTTACCAACAGAATCCTGTATGAGGGAATACCAAGGGTGAGCGAGAAGATTGCTGTAAGGAGAATGAGACTAGCAGGACACTGCCAAAGGCACCGAGAGCTGCCAGCCAGCAAACTGGTGCTGTGGGAACCAACACATGGGCACCGGTCAAGAGGACGCCCCACACTAACATACGTGGACACGCTCAAGAAGGATGCAGGAGCCCATAGCACCAATGAGTTGGCCAGATGTATGGAGAATCGGGATGACTGGAAGCAACGATGGAGGGCTCGTCTGAGGACGACCTAGAGAGAGTTACCCTGACAGAAATGAGCGTCGCGCCTGTCACAGACATGCGCAGAGCAAGTTCTGTCAGGGAACTGACAGTGCTGTGTGGTGGCCTACTATAGGACCGCATCAGCTTCATGTGCTCATACACTCATCCACTCACACTCATTTCATTCTCAGACCGCTCTATTTAAGCTGGAAGGTTGCACTTCTCATTCTGCTTGCTTTTGCTGCACACACCGTTGCTGCTGCTGCGCTGATGTTCATTACTGTTGCTAAAATTGCTGCTCACCCTCCACCACCCCATGCTACCACCTGTTGTTTTTGGGGTTACATGGCGGCTTTCCGACATGTCGCCTTTCCGACGTTAACGAACCCTATACCTAACCCTCACCCTAACCCTAACCGCACGCGGAAGCCACTAGTCGGAGTGGCGAGATGTCGGCGTGGAAGACGGTTACCGTTTTTGGATCTGCTGTTATGCACGGGGGATTCTGAGTCCCTATGGTTGGGAAATGCGCTTTATCAGAGTACCTAAAAGCAGATCCAATTCATCGCCAAACCATAATAAATATATTGCTCATTTTATATTCAATAAATATATCTTATCCTTCATGATTTGTCTTTTTCTATTTCTGAGTTACCCTGACAGAACCATCATATTATTTTCCCTGTTCTGCTTTTTACCGCATGTCTTACTATTATATTTTGTTCTCTTGCGTTGCACTCTATTGTTTTCCCCTCCTGCACTCTGATCCCCTCTGTTTGTGCCATGTTCTTGTCTAGTTGTTCTACTCTCCCGGTTTCTTGCCTTTTGTTCCCATCCGCAGGGGAGGAGAATAGTTTTCTAGGTAGTTAATTGTAATTGATGTCAGAAATCCCAGAGCGGACCGTTTGCTTTGCAAAAACCCACAAAGAGAAAGCTTGTTCCAAGCTAAACTGTCCATGGAGAAGAGAGAAGGCTTCTAGGCTTTCCCCAGCTTGTCCTCAAAGAGCCTAAAAAACTTCCAGGATGCTGCCTGCTACCCCTTCTGTTGTCTGTCTGGGTCTGCCTTGCCTCGCCTCGCCACCTGCTCTGCCTGCTGGGGATTCTCTCTCTTGTAAAGAGGCTGGTTTTACACTCTGTGGTGTGAGTGACGGGGCCGTCCGCGGATACCGAAGCTTATAGATCAGTGCTTCTCAAACGTTTTTGAGATTATGTGAGATAGAAGTATATGTTTTTTGCCTTTTTTTGCCTTTATTAGATAGTACAGTAGTCTGACGAGAGAGAGAGATGGGAAGTGACACACAGCAAAGGTCGTCGGGGATCGGGATTCGAACCCGCAACACGCTGTCAGGCTGCATCAGCAGCCGAGGTGCCCGGACCTAAGGCCGCTGATGCAGCGTCCCCGGCTTCAGGAACAGGCCCTGTTCTGCTGGAGATATACCCGCCAACGGGTATATATGCCATACCCGTTGTACTCGTTTGTCAGAGTACTTAGTGCGGTATACCCTTTAACACATTGGGAGTCCAGTGTATGACATCAGTCACAGCAGTACTATGACATCATATTGATGACATCACATCTGGGATCTCCATATATGGGCATACTGTAAAAGCAACGCTGAAAGCCGCTGATCCGACCGACTTCCCACTGGGCACTGATTGATTGATTGATTGATTGATTGAATACTTTATTAACAAGTTTAAGTTCAATGTTAATTTTACTCTTGTGAGTGTAAAAAAAAGAGTTGAATTAACATGCAGGATGTTGTGCATGTGTACACTCAGACAATCAGTGGTGGAAAGTAACTAAGTACATTTATTGCACTGTATTTCCACATTATACTTCAACTCCACTATCTCAGAGGCAAATATTGTACTTTTTGCTCGATTACAATTATTTGAAAACTTTAGATGCTAGTTGCTCTGCAGATTTAGATTATTATTACTTAAACCCTAAATCAAATTAAAACCCTATTTTGTTCTTCGGGCTATTAGACAAATAGCTGCTACAGTATACAAGCTCACAATGCGTCACATTGTGAGCTTGTAGAACAGCTTTTTTGAATATAGTTATTTCTATATTGTGGTATTGCTACAGTCAGTGGTGGAAATGGCCTGGATTCGCTTTGAGAACCCTACTTTTGGATGACTAATGCACGCGCGCAGTTTTGCGGTTTTGGGTGGATTTTGATTTCTGTTTTTGTCAACTTTATTTCGGTTTTAGGGTCAGGGTTTGGGTTAGGTTAGGGTTATGTTATTTCATTCTTATTTTTGCCTGATTTTACCAATTTATTATCAAAACATTTAAAATATATATATTATTATTTTTGCTCAATCGATTGGGTGGGCCAGCTTTCTATGTAGGTGGGCCATGGCCCACCCATGGCTGCACCCATCTGATGAAAACAGAGGTATATATTGTCCAATTTGACCATATTGTACAATAAATACCTAATACTCTAAAACCAGTTCACCCGTGATGCAAGCTGCTTTTTGTGCAGCATTTGAACATTATTTTTATACTTTTACATTTTTAAGACAAATGTTCTCTGGGGGTCCCTGGCACAAAACATTTTCAGATGGGGGTCCATCAACACGCGTTGCATCACTTGAGCTTGTAGATCGGCTATTTTCAAATCGCTAAAGTTTAAATAGGGCTGAAGTGGTTTATGTATGTTTTGTCATAATAATAATTAAAATCTACAAAGCAACTAGTAGTTACTAGTTTTCAAATAATTGTCGTGGAGTAAAAGTATAATATTTGCCTCTGAGATCTGAGATGTATTGGAATAGAAGTAAAAGTACTGCAAATTGGAATACTCCAGTCAAGTAAAAAATACCTTAAAATTATACTCAAGTACAGCAGGCACTTGAGTACATGTACTTAGTTCCGTCAGAATTAGATGTATTACTTAAGTTACTCACCTTCTACAAAGATGACGAAAGAGAACACACTTTTGTTCGATATGCCAACATTGTCTTGGTTTCAGAGAGCATGGTGGTAAATTAACTTTTGACCCAAAGTCTTTATATTCCATAATATGTCCCACGTCCGTCCGGTTATGTTTACTTGAGAACGTCGTCAACGTAAAGGCTTGACACTGCGACGCGCGTTAGTCAAGGAGCTGTTTCCATTTTTAATTTCAAAATAAGAGTTATTTAATCTATACTTGTAATAATGTTATAATTATTCAACATATGTTTTATTTTGAAATACTACTGGAAAGCAGCTCAATGATAGTAGACGAGCGGTCCGAAATACTCTGTCGAGCCGGTAACAGTGTGGTCCACGTTACTTCCTGTATCCCTTGTAACCATTGGTGGAAAGCGGGGACCCTGCAGTATTACGGCTGCCTATTGGCTGTGTTCAGAGCATGTGTGTGTGTTGACAAACACAACCACGGCTCAGCCCTGGAGTGAGTGCAATGCTCAGTGGACGGGGTTGCACGCCGTGCAACGACTTATTTGACCAGGGGACGCGCAGGCACATGCACGGATGTGCACGCGCGTGCACGCAAGAATGGTTCCACTCGATCCGTAAGACTTATGGACGATTTAGGAAAACAGTGCTAAACCTCATAAGCGATTATTTTTAACAAAAAATCACACCCTGTGTGAAGGAAGCGGTGCCTTTGGGGCGGGGCTTAACTCATTTCAGTTCGTCCCTATTGGTCGTCTGAGTCCACTTACCAAATTTGTACTTGGTAGCATGCTGCAAACTGGAATAATGGCTGTTTAAAGCCCAGCCAATGGGCAGACAGAGGGGGCGGGGCTTAAGTAATTACAGTTCGTCCCTATTGGTGGTTTTAGTCCATGTACAAAATTTGTACTCCGTAGCATGCTGCGAACTTGAGTTATGGCTGTTTAAAGGCCAGCCAATGGGAAGACAGAGTGGGCGGGGCTTCAGCAATTCATGCTCGTCCCTATTGGTGGTCTAAGTCCACATACCAAATTTGGACTTGGTGGCATGCTGCAAACTGGAGTTATAGCTGTTTAAAATCCCGTGCTCATCCCGTGCTCATAAGGGCGGACGGACATAACATACGCTGGGGGTCCCTGGAACCCTGGGGCGGGGCTTCAGCAATTCATGCTCGTCCCTATTGGTGGTCTAAGTCCACATACCAAATGTGGACTTGGTGGCATGCTGCAAACTGGAGTTGTAGCTGTTTAAAATCCCGTGCTCATCCCGTGCTCATACGGGCGGACGGACTTAACATACGCTGGGGGTCCCTGGACCCCTCTTTGATAACTTCAGCAATTCATGCTCGTCCCTATTGGTGGTCTAAGTCCACATACCAAATTTGGACTTGGTGGCATGCTGCACACTGGAGTTATAGCCGCGGACCCCCATCTAAAAAAAACATTTTGTTCCAGGACCCCCCCCCCCCAGAAGCAAAGATTTGAGCTACAAATACGTTCGCTAAAAAAATATATATATATATACCAATTTTCACGATTTTCTAAAAATAGCCAAAGAAATGACACAGATGCGCTTACCGGATTGAACGTGTTAAAGTTAAAAAGAAAACAAAGAAAAACAGAGTACTTCTTCCACCGCTTCAAGACAAGCGTGGAACATAAAGCCGAGTCATGTTAATTAGCTCCTGTTGTTACCAGCTGAGGGAAAAGGGGCCATAATGTTTTGCAGATGGTTGTTACGGGAAATGTGGCTGAATTCAGCCCAGAGGAATGAGACAGAGAGGAGGAGGAGGAGGAGGAGGAGGAGAGGGAGAGGCACACGAAAGGGAGAAGTGAAAGTATAGGAGGTGTGAGGAGCAGTAGTTTCTCAAACATTTTCATGTCAAGGACCCCCACCCCCATCTCAAAAATATTTTGTCCCAGAAAATAGCAGATCTACAAGTTCATAGAGCATACTGTATGAGCTCATTTATCTGCAATTGTTTTAATAGCCAAAGTATAAAATATGGTTGAAGTGGTTAAAATAATTGTTGACGCTATATTAACTAATTTTGCTGCACTACAAGCTCATAGTGCGGCACTCGGTGCCGCGCTATAAGCTTGTAGATCTGCTATTTTTGAATAGCCAAAGTGTAAAATAATGTTTTTTAGCTCAAATAAAAAAATGTCACAGATACGTTCCAGGTCTTAGCGGGTTAATGTGTATTTTCAGATACACTTTAATCCCTCAATATTTAGTCAACTTGACTGTTGGCTCTGTACTTGGTCTGCTCTTTTTTCCTTCTACACCGACTCTCCGAAAATAGCAGATCTACAAGCTCACAGGTGAGAGTCAGAGTCAGCACAGCAGTTACATTAGTATACAGATATAGAGCCCGAGAAGCACAATCAAATACAAAACGGTATACAGTACAGTATACCCCAATACTAAAAGCCTGCACTGCAGAACAACACAAACACACATTAAACGTGTTCTTGAATGTCGTCTCTGTCGGGTGGAAACCTCATATATGTCCAAAACTGTGACTTTTCAGGATTCTAATTAAAAAAAACCTGGCAAAAGTAGCATATCTGCAAGCTTGTAAATCTGCTACTTTTTTCTGCTGGAAAAAGTACTCACATTTTTTACTTAAAGGGACATTTCACTTTAAAAAAAAACGTTGGGTCATTGTATCGTCTACTCAGGCTTTTGTGAGCCCCCCAGACAGTTTTTAAGTTGCTTGATTCAGTATTTAGATATTTGATATACATTTTATCAGACAAACCCATTGTAACTTCAAACTCCATTTTTTACATGTTAGATTCATCAAAAACACCCGTCCTTGGTTCTGGTGACTCACCCTGCCCTCCTAATACTTGAGGGGGCCGTGTTATTTCGATAACTTTTTTCATTTATTTTTTATATTTTTTTGGAAGATGAAAAAAATTAAATACAATAAAAAAATTGAATAAAAGAAAAGAAAAAAGTAATCGAAAAAACACGGCCCCCTTGCGTATTAGGAGGGCAGGGTGAGTCACCAGAACCAAGTTTTTTGGACATATGACGTTTCCCACGTGACAGAGACGATATATATCTTAATCCAGAATGTCACAAGACGCTTTCTCGGTTTTAATGGGTTAAATGATCAATCAATTGAAATGTGTTCCAGCTTGGGTCAATAACACTAACCTAAGTTCCTATTTATCGGTATCACGAGGACAACACATTGTTTTAAAAAAAATTCAAGACATTATTTTCTTTTAAATAATTTTGAAAATTTTTGTTTTGCGACCCAACAAAACATTTTCAGATGGGGGCCGACTACCTATCAATTTGGGGTGTCCTTGACATGAAAAAGGTTTGAGTAGCACCGCAGTGAACGAACAGTGCTCACCTAGGCCATTGGTTCTCAGAGTGGGGTCCGGGGACCCCCAGGGGTCCTCGAGGGAGTTCCAGGGGGTCCCCAGCTAAATGATGGATAGTAAGGAACCAAATGGACCCTTATGGGTCTGTAACTCTGAGAGTG
The DNA here is from genome assembly GCF_963454915.1 of Gymnoscopelus microlampas. Classification (NCBI taxonomy): domain Eukaryota; kingdom Metazoa; phylum Chordata; class Actinopteri; order Myctophiformes; family Myctophidae; genus Gymnoscopelus; species Gymnoscopelus microlampas. Next base: position 335,155 of record NW_028155546.1, read on the forward strand.
TACAAATGGAACCAAATGGACCCGAATCGGGGCCCCAGAGATAGAAATGTCATTAAATGGGGGTCCGCAGCTTAATGCATGTCAAACTGGGGGTCCTTGAAATTAATCAGCGGGCTAATAAGTGTACATTTGGGGGTCCTTGGCATGAAAAGGTTTGAGAACCACTGACCTAGGCTATGGATGCCCTCCTTGGTGTCCACCAGCTGGACAGTGATGTTACACTGGGTCTGGTCTATGTAGCCTGTTCCATCCGCTGCCAGGTGGATTATCACTGCTGCTGCCACCATAGGGTGAGAGAAGTGGGCCTGGATGGAAGAGAATAGAGAGGAGAGAGATGTGGAGACATTAATTTATGAAGAAAAAAAAATCACACCCAGTGTGAAGAGAGCGGTGCCTTTGAATTAGTGTAACTGGTTGCATCCTTGTGTTGCAATCAGCTGCAGTTGTTGAGGCCATGCTCAAACAGACGGACGGACAAATAGATTCCAGGATTCCCGGGAATCCTGTCTAAGGCCTTGGCTACACGTACATGGATCTTTTACTAAACGGATATTTTAGTCCTCCGTTTTTAAAAAGAATCCCTGGCCACATGACAAAGATAAACAAAAATCCCTGTCCACACGTAGACGCAGAAACGCATCGATCAGCTGCATGTTTCAATTTTATATCAGATTTTATATTTACATTTATTTTATAATTATATATATGAGGGGCCAAATACAAATACATTTGTAATCACATGTTAAGGCCCAATACTGCAATAGCTGCATTATTTTAATAGCATACGTGAACAGCGTACGTGAACATAAACGAAAACAACATTATTAGGCCGCAGCTGCAGCTCAAACAGTACATGGTTCACATGACGCTGTCGAGTCTCTGGTTTATAGTGGTGTTCGTTTTTTTTTTTTACATTGCCAACTCTCACATGTACATAAACGTTCAGATTTCAAATATAAAGTGCTTACCCCTGAGCCACGGATGTTACAAGGCAATCCGGACCGTGATAAGTACCCGTATCTCCCGTATTGTTCAATAAAAAGCATTTTAATCCCATCGCCGGCCATTTTCTTTTTCTGTTCTTTTATTTTGGTAATGTATCAGAGTGCAATACACCTTCCAACCATTGGTGTCGCATGGTTGAAAGCATCGGAGAAAATTTGGAGAAAATGGCCGACGATCGGATTACAATGCTTTTTATTGAACAATACGGGAGATACGGGTACTTATCGCGGTCCGGATCGCCTTGTAACGTCCGTGGCTCAGGGGTAAGCACTTTATATTTGAAATCTGAACGTTTATGTACATGTGAGAGTTGGCAATGTAAAAACATCGAACACCACTATAAAGCAGGGACTCTCGGCACCGGGGCGATTGTGTTTTAGGACGACAGACCCCACATTCAATCTGTGTGCGCGCCGTGTGTTCTACTTGGCGCAGAGAAAGAGGGTTTTCGTCACACAGTGAATGAGCTACTTTTCCCACCACTGTCTTATTATTAAGTATGACATTATTTAGCCATAAATGAGCGTGCCTTGTTTCATAGACTGTAAGTGTTGCTCTCTCTCTTCATTTATTATTATAATGACCATGAGCGGTCCGGTGTTTATGTATTATTGTATTATTTATTATTATAATGACCATGTGCGAATGCGCGATGACGTCATCGTTTCTCAAAATCTCCGGATTACATGTCCACACAGATCCACTGAAACGCATGTTTTGGAAAACCTTCACTTATTTATCCGTTTACAAAAATATCCGTTTTAGCGGCCAAAAACACCGTTTGCGTGTGGCTGAAAGGCCCAAACGCACACAAAAATGTGCGTTTAGAAAAAGATCCATGTACGTGTAGCCAAGGCCTAAGAATAATCGTCTCTGTCGGGTGGATCACCTCCTATATCCCAAACTGTGACTTTTCAAATTCAAATTCATCAAAAGTAACAGATCTACAAGCTCGAAATGCGGCGCGAAGCGACTCGTTTCGAGCTTGTAGATCTGCTACTTTTGTGTGACGCTGATGTATGATCAAGTAGGACGTTAATTTACCAACAAACACAAAACGTTAGAATTTGGAGATAGGAGGTTTCTGCCCGTCAGCGATGATTATGTTCAAGCAACAGTGTTGTGTAGCAATGCAATCAAAGCCATTTCATAATTCAGCTGCTGTTTCCTGTAAGCGGTGCGCGGGGTAGCTCGGCGCACTGCACAGAACAAATCACCTCGCTGTCGTCGGGCAGAAACCTCTTATCTCGATATTCTAACTTTTTGTGTTTTTTCGTAAATGAACGCCCTACTTGATCACACTACGCCGTCACACAAAAGCATCAAAAGGAGCAGATCCGCAAGCTGGAAACGCTCGCCGATCTGACACTTTTGCTGTTTTTTGAATTTGAATACTGAAAAGGTTAAATTTTTGGACATATGAGGTTTCCACCCAACAGAGACGATAATGGCTTTGTTGCAAACAGAGAGACAACTATGGCCAAACAAGAAGTGTCAGATAGCCATCAGCTGGGAAGTGTTTTTGAAAATTGAGATGATACTTTAGGTCCCTTTTCTGTGTTTGTGATAATGGTAATATTACTTTGTGTAATTGTGTCGACTGCAAAGTTGCAAGTGTCTGCCCTAGTGCCAAGCGGAGAATGCATCATTTCTTTTGATATGTAATGCTTTTTACAAGCATTCCCAAACTCGCATTTGACTGAATTTGCACATTTTGACCACCTTGTTGGACGTTGCAAGTTTTGTTAGACTACTAATACAAAATAAAAGTGTGTAATACAAAATAAAAGTGCAATTACAATTCCCTTAAAAAGTTGCATATCGCTGCTGTCTGGCAGGAACCAGCTAACTCCATTTTTCTGCTTTTGCCTTTTTTTTCTCCATAAATCAGTGCTATTGAACACCCTTTACGTCTGTGTGTTGGTAAAACAAATATTTAACCAATGAAAAGTATTAAAAAGGGCTAAAAAGTGCTTTTGACAAAAGCAGCTAACTCCATTAGATCCTCAAACTTTCTGCTAAACCAGCTAACTCCAGCAAATGGGGGTGGAGTTAGCTGGTTTTGCTGACTCCAGGCTCCACCCCCTTTTGACCTCCAACCTCACTGTGAACTTGGAGGTCCATTCAGCTGTTCTTATCAATGATGAACAAAACCTCCCAACTCCATTTTAGTTTTTTTCATTTTAGTTTTTTTTCATTTCCGGAAAAATGAACATTTTGGAGTTCCTTTGGAAGATCCTGACGGACAGCAGAGATATATTATATACAACTTTTGAAGGGATTTGTAATTGCACTTTTATTTGTGTGCTCCTTTGAAAACCCCATACGCCTTTGACTGATTAATGAGTATATTATTAATTAATCACCCCTCCTCTTGTCAGGCGAGACAGAGTTTTCTTTCAATTTAAACCATAATTCCCTCTCCACTGCAAATCATTAGTCACCGTTGGTCACTGGGGTCCCTGGCACAAAAGCCTTTTAAGATGGGGGTCCACGGCCAAATATATATCAATTTGGGGGTCCTCGGCAGGACAAAGTTTGAGAACTGCTGCTTTTAAGTGGTTAAACTTGTTCACGGATACAGCAAATCACATTTTCAACAGCTACCCACAAAAGGTTAGAGGGCCGACTGTAACGGCTAAATCAAGTTGTAAACTTTACTCTAACTCATGTCTTGGCGAGCCAGAAGTAGATTAATATGAATATTTCATGAAGGCAAAAGAAATAAAAATCATTTTTCAAGATTTTTCAAAAATAGCAGATCTACAAGCTCGTAGCGCGGCACTCGATGCCGCGCTACGAGCTTGTATATCTGCTATTTTTGAATAGCCAAAGAAATCTAAAATGACAGAGATTCATTCCTGGATTGAATGGGTTAAAATACAATTTTGACACATTTTGAAAATTTGCCCAAACTAGGGACACCATGGTTAATGTGGCTAACATGCAATTACATTCTGATATTATCAAACATAAATATCAAACATATCAGATTCCCCAAAAGGTTATGCATCAATCGTCTCTGTCGGGTGGAAACCTCATAAGTCCAAACATGTTATCGAAAGGGAAGCAGAGGCACAATTTTTGATGTCCCATTGTCAACCAGTGTAGGACAACTACTGGTTGAAAGTAGTTCTGCCTGAATCTTATAGGCGCAATATATCTGCGCAGGAAGGGATAGTGTCTTTGAAGAGTGGTAGAAGTTTGGTCTCCCAATGCAGGGAATCCTGCATGAAACTTAAGGATTGCAACTTAAAGATGGAGTGCCATGATATTTTTCAACCCTAAAACCTGATCATAAGGTATTATTATTATGTAAGGATTTTTTTCAAAAAAAAAAAGTGTACAGAAATTGTTAAAAAAAATGTTTTTATGTGGACACGCCTCCAGTTCATTAAGCATGCCTGGTTCTCACCTTAGCACCTCCTCCACCACCTTAGCACCACCCACCTGTCCTAGTCCCTCCTCCTCATGCCCACACCTGTTGTGTTATGATAATGAGGGGGAGGGTACGTTTTTTGGGGGCTCTGTGATGTCACTATGCCCCTGTTTTTGGATTGGCACGTTTGACTCTCAAGGTTTCAGCCTCCAGGAAAAAACTACAAATAGTCAGAGAAGACATGAAACACCATAAAACCACCAGTGGGGGCCTTAATGAAGTTCTATCAACCTCATAGACACATAAAAAACAGAAAAAGTGCAAAACCATGGCACCACCTCTTTAAGAATAACAGAAAATACAATAACATTAACATTTCAGCCAATCAGGAGAGAGTACCAATTTATCAGCTTAATTTTTTTTCAGTGTTCACTTATTTTAACCAAAGAAAACCACTTATACCTTTAATTATGCTTTATCCTGTGATGGTGTCCCATGCCGAAAATGGCCGATCTAAAAGCTCACGATGTGTCACGCCACAAGTCGCATTGTGAGCTTGTAGAACGGCTTTCGGCACGGGACTCCGTTGTACAACGAATTATATTAATTTGGCATTACTCTTGCCCCGTTGCCTTTTCATCTTACCTTGAGCCAATAATGGGGGTACCCCCAGGACGACTCGTGGGCCTCCCGGCAGGGGAACCACGCGTACTGGGACACCCCGTCAGAAAGATCAAACACTTTGGACTGACATGTCTGGGAAGAGAGAGAGAGAGAAAGAGAGATAGAGAGAAAAAAAGAAAAAAAGAAGAGATGAGTCCATTTCACAAGCGTATATCGGCAATGCTTTATCACAAACCTCCGCGTTCAGCCATCCAGGCTGGGTGGGTCCCCCCACCACGGTGCTCACCGCGAGGTGGGGCTGGGGCCACCAACCCAAGTCGACAGACATAGGTTACACGAATACACTGTCATTTACGGTAAAAAATGTGCGGCCGAGAGCTGGTATTAAAGTAATTGCAAAAGGCGCAAAGTCACAGGTCAGGACGCCTCTGATCTTCATCCACCTGCCTCTCTGCCGCGCAGCCCAGCCCACCTACACAACAACAACAAACCTAATCATAATGATGAGTGAGCCACCCAAAAAGAAAAAGTTTGTCCAGTCAAAAATCACATTCGGTGTGAAGCTGACTCAGAGACCACCACCAGCAGCAGCAGCAACGCTGCCTAGGGTGGAAGCTGCTTTGCCACAAAATGAAAATACACCCAATGAAGATGCACTGCCACCACCACCAGCCCCAGGACTGGATGCAGAAGTGTCCCAGGAGGAGGCTCCTCTCGCTGGGACTGCTTCTGCTGCTCCTATGGTGGTGTGTGTGGATTCATGTTGCCTTTATGACTCTGCACCAATTCAACCACTCGTTGCAAAAAAGGACGCTGCCAGGTCTTTTGGGAAAAAGGAACGACGATATTGTAATCAAGAGTGGCTAACAAGTCGAGACTGGCTTGTCTTGTGCAGTACTAAAAAAAGACTGATATGTCACGTTTGCCGTTTTGCTGTCTCTCGAAACCTGATCAGCTTTTCTAAATGTGGAGAAGACAACTTCACCTCTACTGGTGTCAACAACTGGAAAAAATGCCCTGATATGTTGAACAGCCACGAGTCGAGCTGTATACACAAGGAGGCTGTGCAGAAGATGCGTGCATACAAAGTGTAGTTGTCTATTAATGCACAGCTAGTAGTCAACATGCTGTTCACCAGAAAGACAGGCGGGAGGGCATGTTGCAGCAACTCAAAAGCTTGCGTTTTCTTGTGAGACAGGGGCTTGCTGTCAGGGGACACACGGATATGGAGTCAAACTTCTTCCAGCTGACTACCTTAGTAGCAGAAAACAACAAAGTTCTGGAAAGTTTCATTGCCAAAGGTAAATTATTTTCCCACGAAATCCTTAATGAACTAATAGAACTATGTATCGCACCACCCTCAATACATTGCTGTCCATGATCAAAGCTGCTAAACATTAAGCCATAATTGTGGATGAGACGAGGGACATAAGTGGGAAAGAGCAGCTGTCACTTTCTATGCGATGGGTCTCAAGTGATTTCGTTGTGAGCGAGGACTTTATTGGGATGCATGACTGTCCGAAAACTGATGCAGAGTCCATAACGCACATAATTGAGGATATACTGTCCCGTTGTGGTCTGGATATAATGGATATGCGGGGCCAGACATACGATGGTGCGTCTGTGCTGCAGGGGAAAATGTCTGGTGTGGCCAAACGAATCAAGGACAAAACCCCCAAAGCAATTTCTATCCATTGCATGAATCATAGTCTCAACTTGATTCTGCAAGAGGTTGGAAGTAAGTGTGTATTGATTACGAGCGCCTTATAACTTGTTCATGACATTCACGAGATGATCGCCAGCTCACCAAAAAGGCTGGATGTTTTTGAGAAAATGCGTGCCTTTCACACTCCTAAAGATGGACCCGGTACCAGTAGGAATCTAAAAGCCCTCTGCCCGACACGCTGGACCTGCAGAACTGCAGCTATCAAATTCGATAACTATGAGGCTGTGTTTGACACACTGGATGAGATTCGGATTACAAACCCTACCTCCCAAGCAGCCAAAAAAGCCCCTGGATATCAGGTATGGATGAAACAGTTTAAGTATCACCTAGGACTAAAGGTTGCCTTCGGCCTGTTTTCTACTGCGGAGCAAGTTGCACGAGAACTACAGTGTAAGGACATGTGTGCAGAAAAAGTGCGCTCCTCTGTAAACTCGCTCCGCATTCACTATGCAAAAATGAGGACGGAAGAGTTTTTTCGTGCTCTATATGATGACAGCTCAAAAAATAAACTGGTACAAGCCCCTGCCCTCCCTCCAAGACGCAAACCACCGCGTCGCTTTGATGATGGCGTGGCAAGACACGAGTGGGGAAAGCCAGAAGAGATGTATAGGAGCCAATTATTTGAAGCAATCGACCTGATGACATCTGAACTAGACAGGAGATTCGACCAGCCCACCCTGCATCTCCTGTCTCAGATCGAGAACGTCCTGCTCACTGCTGTCAACAGGTGTGTAGTGTGTGTTTGTTTTTCGTGACGTTTAGTCTAGTTTGCTGTCTTGTACCCTCACCATGTTTAAAACCACATTCAAAACCCACCTTTTCAGAGTGACTCGCATTCCATATATAAAACCCCAACCCCCGCCCTTCCCTTTTCTATAGTTTTAACCTTCTAATTAAGTTGTTGTATCTGCTCTGTAAAGCGAATTTGAGGACCTATAAAGCGCTATATAAATCGTATGTATTATTATTATTATTATTATTATTATTATTATTATTATTATTGTAATAATAATACATTTTATTTATATTGCACTTTACATTTGAAACAAATCTGTGCTACAGTACAGAATACAAATCATTTGTAAGCCCTGTTACTTTAAGAACAGTTAATACATGTATAGGCCTTGTATTATTAGCATTATTACAACAACTGATGTTGTTGTTGTCGACTCGTCGTCACCTAACTATAATTAAGAATATTGTTGTTTTAACAGCTCTGCTGGACCTGACCCAGTGACAATCCCAAACGATGTTGCTGTCCAGTGCAGTGAAGACATGGATTTTGATAGACTCTGTGCACAGCTGCCACTGCTCCCGGGTCTGTTAACTGAACCATCAAAGAAGTCACACAAGTAGCTACACTCGTTGATGTGCTGAAAGCAGGGAGTTGGACTGAAGGAGGCTGTGTTAGCGAGGTCGTCAAGCTACTGCGTCTGTACCTAACAGTGCCGATGACAAATGCTACTGCTGAGCGTAGTTTCTCAACCCTCCGTCGGCTGAAAACCTACCTTTGTTCAACAATGACCGAAAAACGCCTCAACCACCTAATTTTCATGCACATCCACACAGATTTCACTGACACGTTGGATATTAATGAAGTGCTTAAAAGCTTCTGTTTTGGGAAAGACAGCCGCACACAGTACTTTGGGAAATGTGAGTGAAACTAAACAGCGACACAAATACAGTTATATTAATTTATTTTTGTATATCTGAGGCACAAGCATAATCAGTGGAAACTGGAAAGCATGGGTAAACATAGGATTTCACTTTACGCAAAGCCAGGAGACCTTTTAGGTCCTGAATAAGTGCATGACGCACTGTCTTTTATTATTTACTCTGTGTTTGTTAACGCAGAGTGTACAGAGAGTATAAGCTTAGGATATCTGGGCCTTTTGGTCTGTCTTTGCACTTGTGAGTTGTTCTGGAAAAGTGCACGACTCACTGTTTACAATTTACCCTACCCACTGTATTTCATTTACTCAGTGTTTGTTAACTATAGGTTTATCTGGGCCTTTCGGTCTGATCTTGCACTTGAGAGTTGTTCTGGCTAAGCGCTGAAGCGCATATGACGCACTATTTTATTATTTTATTATCTTGATAAGCGCATCATGGTGCATGACGTGCTGCTCTTTAAATCGACTTGTTGTCGAATAGTTTTTTCTTTTCTTGAGCCACTAAATTGTATATATAGGCTAGTAGCCTATACGATTTATGAAAGCCGCACTTTGGCCGCCTGAGTAGCCTATTGTTTTCTCAATGTTGTTGATTCTTATGAAGAATAAGAAAATAAATGTGAAACATTTGTTATAAAATTGAACTGCATCGTTTTTTCCCCATCATCACCACATTTATTGTAGCATATGACTGTAATGACCATGAAGTAACTTCCTTAATTAAGCAATATTACACGAGAGGGTGTGCTTTACCGTCATTATTGGCACGCCAGTGATGCGGTCAGGAACGAGGCGAAGCCGAGTTCCGCGCGCATCACTGAAGTGCCAATAATGTAAGGTAAAGCACACCCTCGAGTGTAATATTGCGATTATACAACAGTTACCAACAAAACACATCCAAATGTATTGATATTGTGGGGCAATTAATCATAAAAATGTTTCGCTATTGTCCGTTTCCCTGTAAAGAGAAGAGTTTTTGACTGAGAGACATTAAATAGTCCCTGTAGCAGCGCTTTGAGTTTGAGGCACCGTCTCATCAACACAGCTGAGCTATCAATGCTTGCGCAGTGGAATGAATTCCAGTAGGCTATATGCTCCGTCGTACGACCGTGTCACGTGGCCAAAATAACTGATCTACAAGCTGACAGATCGGCTATTTTCGCCGTGCGATACCTTTGTACGATAAAGTATAACATACACTGGACTGTTAACGAAATGGGAGTAGTTTTACTTTATACAGGAGGATATTTATAACCTTCTTACCATTGATCAACCGTAAGTCCACCAAATAAGTCAAAATTAACAACATAGTCCATTTTGCAAAGCTGTTTGTTCTCCAGTGGCGGCAGTGGGTCAGGCAGGCTACTGTCTGTTTGTTTTCCTACCGTGGGACAGCTTGACTTCACAGCACAGCTGTGCGATATGTGGTCTAACCAGGTGCGGACTCAGTGCGGAGTGATTTATTAATGTGATTAGGCCCGTGCTATGATGCTGGTTTGAAGCACGGCTAGATAGCTATTTCAGCCAATCAGATTGCTTGGTCGGAACTACCTGTTGTATAATAATACATAATTTGTAAAATGATAAGAGAGTTCTACACTTCAGGGAGTACACTTTTTGAACCGAATTAAGTGAAAGAATGGAATTAACCCCCTGAAAAATTTACCAACCGACCCGAAAACCCCCCCCAAAAAAATCCATTGTTTGGATGTACAAACTAAATTACCCCTGTTATCTACACTTCATGGAGTACACTTTTTGAACCGAATTAACCGAAATAATGGAATTAACCCCCTGAAAAATTAACCAACCGACCCGAAAACCCCCCCCCAAAAATCCATTGTTTGGATGTACAGATGTGCCATTTCAAAACTTCAAATGTCCTGCCATCGCCAAGACAGTACATTTTCAGGGGATTCCCAGGGCAATAAGAGGGACAAAGAAGGGCATTTAAAATGCTGAATTATTTTGATGATCACTGCTTTTATGATGCTAATTAATTTGAGCAACTGGTCAAGGACCTCTTCAAATCACCTTTCGCCTCATAATGAGTCTGACACCTTCTTCAACACACATTCTTTTGTTCTCATGTATATGGATGTCTGTTGAAGGGAAAAACGGGGGTGTGTAGTGACAGATTCTTTTCAGGGCCAAAACAGTGCATTTTTAAGGGCAGAAAAGGGAGGAAAAAAATGCATTTTCACGGCACTTTCAGGGAAAAAACAGTAACGTGTGAAGTTTTGAAGTGGCACATCTGTAGCCTACAAACTAAATTACCCCTGTTATCTACACTTCATGGAGTACACTTTTTGAACCGAATTAACCGAAATAATGGAAATAACCCCCTGAAAAATGAATGAACCCACCCGAAAAAAAAAACAAATAATTCCATTGTTTGGATGTACAAACTAAATTACCCCTGATATCTACACTTCATGGAGTACACTTTTTGAACCGAATTAACCGAAATAATGGAATTAACCCCCTGAAAAATTAACCAACTGACCCAAAAAAAAACTGAAAAAAATCGCGCGCGCGTGCATGTGGCCCGGGGGGGGGTGTGTCCCCACGTCAAATTCCGTTCCGGCGCCCCTGACACACACACGCACACGCACACACACACACACACACACACACACACACACACACACACACACACACACACACACACACACACACACACACACACACACTCACTCTAACGCAGGGCAGGCATTCCAGGGGGTCCTCAGCAAAAGTAGTTACATCACAGTCATTTGAACCACTTTATCCATTTATATGTTGGCTATTCAAATAGCAGATGTACAGATAAATATTGAAAATGTTTGGAAAATCGTTGAATAATTGTGCATTTTTTAACACCCCTGGCACAAAACATTTTCAGATGGGGGTCCGTGGCCAAATACATTTCATTTTGGGGGTCCTTGACATGAAAAGGTTTGAGAACCACTGTGTTAGAAGACGGTGTGCATGTGTGTGTGTGTGTGTGTGTGTGTGTGTGTGTGTGTGTGTGTGTGTGTGTGTGTGTGTGTGTGTGTGTGTGTGTGTGTGTTAAATGCAACGACACAAAATGTATGTGCAAAGTGAGCAACACACACAGGTGCAAACAGATGTTGTTTGCGACTGCAAGAAAACTAAACTGAAATGAGTCGCGAGAGGCGATGAGATGGGCCATTGTGTGACGCGCTACAAACAAAAGAAAAGGAGATTCACTGGATCCAAACGATGCGTTTTAAGGGGTTTATTAAAGTAACAAAAAGGAACGTAAATAAAGGTGCTTAAACTCATAACAAGGCGATCACAGTAATCAAAACTATAAAGCAAAATAAAGTATAAAGCGGTCAACAAAAAGTAGGCTCCCAAACACCCCCTCTCTCTCTCTGTCTGTCACTCAGCAGGTAGTCAGGTGGTGCTTTTGAGGTAACCAGGTATCCTCCCCTATGCCCGTCACTCAATCATTCACTCACACACACCAGTGACAGGGCATTGACCAAATATATAAATACCAATAACCAAACATAATCATAATAACAATAAACCAATTCATGGCTCCTACACGCCAGCCCCTAATTATTAGGTTATTATTATAACGTAATAATTATATCAAAATGCATAATAGGAGAACATGAAATAAATAACAGTAATCAGAGTCCCAAACTTTTTTCTTTTTCACATAAGACAATATCTTCTTCCTTCAGCCGATCGCGAAAAGAGTCATTGTTCGTAAGGCCAGATGCTCCCGCGCAAATAGTCATTTTCAGAGTAAACACTCTCGTCTTAAAGTCAAAGGGGTCAAAAGGTCAAAAAAGGTCAAAATCAAAGCAATAATTGTAATCCAAGGAATAATTGTAATCCATCTTCAACCTGAATCCAACAGGTCATGACATTGTCTGAACTTCCTGATTTCCAGTTCTGCCTTCTCAAGCTCCTGACAGGCAACTTGAAACGGTTTTCCTCTTCAAGGTTTCCATGTCCTTTTCCATTGAACAGCTCTTTTTGTCCACATCCAAGCCAGACTGTTCGAGGTCGATTTTCACTTGCCTCCTCCTCTCACAAAGAGACAAGAGCCAGGTCTTAAATCTCAAGATCCAAGATACAGACTTTATCAGACGGGTCCAAGAGTCCAAGTAATGGATCATGTGAATCACTGCAGCAACCTCCTCTCCGGCCTGTACAGCATTGACTGCAACAGATTTCTTGACCTCCGGGTCATTTGATGGTAGTTGATGAGCATCATCAGAATTGACAGGCCACTCACTCTCAGGTGATTTTATGACCAGTTCCATGTCTTCTCTTGACATGCCAGTTTGTTCATCAGCACTGCATTCGGGGAAATCTGTCTTAAACTGCTGTTCATCCAAGTTCACAACAGACACCCTATTTACTAATAACTCTGGCTGCTGACATTCTATTGCATCATCGCTGCCTCCATTTAGCGGTCCGTTCACAGTCCAGCCCAGCATTGTCCTGATGGCATAAGGACCATTATTTACACTGCGAATGACCTGCAATGGTTCTAAAGCCTCAGGAACATTTGTCCCTATCAATAGCTCGATGTCGGCATCAATCTCAGGCAGATGCATATGAGTGAAATTAGGCCATCTCTGAAGATCCTTCTGTCTGGGAATATTCCCTTTATGGACAGGTATGCACACCTGTGTATAAGCCATGGGCAGTTTACAGAAGCGCTTCTCATTCAAGCCAGCGACTTCCAGTCCTGGTACAATGTGACTAGAAACTACTTTCTCTTGGCCCATTGTCCTCAAGAGAATATGTGCCTTCCTCCCTGTAAGATCCAATTTGTGCATTAGAGCTTCAGTACAGAATACTGCAGAGCTTCCTGGGTCCAAGAAAGCATAGGTGGTAACAATCTTGCTCCCCTTATTGGACTTAACCTGTACTGGAACAATAGGCAGTTTACAGTTATTGTCACCAGCCCCAGTAAGGCCACTCGATACTACTGATATCCCTGACTTCCTCTCAGCTTGGTCAGACTCTTTGTCCCATTCTTTTGAAGTGATGTGAAGTACAGTTGGATGTTTGAGACCACATTTTTCACAGGTAATCCGTTTTCTGCAAACTTTGCTTATGTGTCCAATACACAAACAGTCAAAACAGACACGGTTCTCTCTCAAGAAGCCTATCTTCTCTTTATGAGGTATTTTCCCCAGTTGGGGGCACATATCCAACATGTGTCCTTCTCCACAGTAAAGTGTTTCCATTGTTCCTTCAACATGTTCCTTCTCTTCCACTCCAAGCTGATTCATAGGTTTTACAGGGGTCACAGTAGTGGCGTAGCTAGTTCCTTTCATTCCGGAACAAGGTTGTGGAGTGTACTTGCTCACACCTTTAGTTGTGGTTAGTGATGGAACATCCTGTATGTTTCCAAATACTGGGTCAGTTAAGATTTTCACTTGTTTCCCAATGAAATCAGTGATGTCCATGAATGTAGCTCTTCGTCTGTGCCTTTCTTGTAGTTCACAGGCTATATTTCTCCACTTGTCTCTGTATTTGTATGGCAACTTCCTAATAATGGTCAGCATATTCGCAGGCATGTCCAGCTCATGTAAATATTGCACCTCTTCCATCATTGTTTCCTCATAATACCAAGCATGTCATTTTGACCATTTGCATTTTCATTTCCAGAATCAACATTTGCATTTCCATGATTAGTTACAGTTGAGACATATTGCATCGGTGTATTATCATGATTACTTTGAAGTGGGCGTGGCTTAGGTCCAGAGTGCATAACTGACAGAAGCTGTGATTGTGAATGAAATGAATGAATGAACTGAGAGGTATTTTTGTCCTTAGGCTTTGTTCCTGTGTCCACGTAATTTTGTGACATTCTTGGTGTAAATGGATTGGCATTAGCACTGAGGGTTTGTGCTTTTCCTTGCATTTTTTCCACATAAGAATTCATTCCATCTGCATGTTTTGTTTTAGAGGATCCCTGATGTCAAAACCTCTGTTTTAGAGGTGTCTTATGACACTTTGAGATTTTAACACATTTAATTTTGCCATTTGTACTGCAATGTCCTCATCCAATTTCAGATGCTCCTTTCTTTTCCTCAGCTTTTCCTCCTCAGCTTCAAGTGCATGTTTGTCCTTTAATAGATTTTGTTTGACCTGTAGTGCTGCCAAGTCAGCTTGGGCCTTCAGACATGCAGAGGAAATTTTAGAAGCAGTTGATTTCCTTCCTGTGTCAGAATTTTGCATCCTGGAATTCCTTCCCAAGTTTGACACACTGTCATTTGGATGTACATCATCTTGAAGGTCATGTGTAATGGTTATTGATTCAACTTGCATTATTGAGTCAGGTTTATCCACTGCAGTGGTAGTGACCACCTGTTCATTCAGTAAATCACTTTCAACTTCCAACTGTGAACTCATTTCAACAGGAACAAATTGAGTTTGTGCACCACTGTCAGACACATGTCCTGTTTCCTTTGATTCAGTCAACCATTTTTCCACTTCACCTTTAAATAAATTGCTGTATTTTGAAATGCTGGAAAACCATTCATTTTGTCTTTCCTTTTCCTCTTCGGGTAATATAGACAATAACCCATTGTGAGACATTATGGCATTTACATTATGCTCATTCAAAGTCACCAGTAGAGATTCCACTCGTAAAACATTTCCCCTTTTTTTCCATTAAGGACTTTATTTGCGGTATGAGTGCTTTCATTTTATTGACAGACACTGAACGTTCCCGTTCAAGCTTTTCAATTTTATTCAGCGCGGCCTTTGCCGTGAGCGTGATTTCTCTTTTCCCACGTTCCATTTCAGATTGAGAACTGGTAATCTCCTCAGCATTTAAATCACTAATTTTTCCTTTTAATTTTCCTTCTCAATTAATTGTGCCATTTAACACATCCACATTCCACAGATTGAAAGGAAACTTATCCAGAAAACATTTACGGTATGTATTCAATTCATAGACTACATCAGCAGCGCAACAGAATTTTAAATAGACGGAGCAGCGGATTTAAAGGGCCAGCGGGGATTCCTTTACTGACAGCGCAGCACGGAGGCTCCTTATTATCATTCATTTAGCTTTGTCAACTCAACCTGTGATCAGGCATTCCCTCGTCCCCAATGGACTAAAGAATATGCAAAACTGCATTCCTTCCTTTGTTATACAGCCCGCAATTGTACCTGACGTTGAGGTTGACTTTGACCGTGACTCTCAAAATGTTTGTTGTCCTCCGTCTGTGTCTCCGTCCGTCTTTAATTCATGTCCACTTGTTCCGATCTTGATCATGTGCGTTTTCTGCTGTTTGATGCTATCAACATTACCGTTTTTTGTTGACAATGTTTGCAACTGCAAGAAAACTAAACTGAAATGAGTCGCGAGAGGCGATGAGATGGGCCATTGTGTGACGCGCTACAAACAAAAGAAAAGGAGATTCACTGGATCCAAACGATGCGTTTTAAGGGGTTTATTAAAGTAACAAAAAGGAACGTAAATAAAAGGTGCTTAAACTCATAACAAGGCGATCACAGTAATCAAAACAATAAAGCAAAATAAAGTATAAAGCGGTCAACAAAAAGTAGGCTCCCAAACACCCCCTCTCTCTCTCTGTCTGTCACTCAGCAGGTAGTCAGGTGGTGCTTTTGAGGTAACCAGGTATCCTCCCCTATGCCCGTCACTCAATCATTCACTCACACACACCAGTGACAGGGCATTGACCAAATATATAAATACCAATAACCAAACATAATCATAATAACAATAAACCAATTCATGGCTCCTATAGATGTCACAACGACATGCAAATGACGTCAAACAGACGTCATAAAAATGATGAATTATCGTATACAGTAATAATAGTTCTTGGTATACACCAGTGTGTAGATCTGCTATTTTTGAACAATCGTGAACATTTTTACAACTCTTTGAACATATATATATATTTTTAAAAGGAACATTTGTAACTGAAATCTCTTTGCTTCAATCTGGGGGTCCCTGGAACGCAGCATGCAGCATCTGCAACCAAGTCCATGAACCTGCTGGAAACCTTTTGTTTCTGTGATGGACAAACTGTTCTCACATATTATGAGGCTCTCTGGCAAAAGGACTATTTATTGTTGGACCATTTGGGACAAATTGCTTCCTGAATCACAGTTTTTTTTTTTATCTCTTTACTATTCTTGAGGATCAATCATTTTGTTCCCCCTTTGCCTCATGATTCTTCTTCCTGGAGGTCATTTTGGACTCCATTGGTGATCAGTTCAATTAATATTGTGGTATATTATCCACAGACAGACTTTCCTCAGTCTTGAATCTTTTTGGAATTGACCAAAGCGTTTGATCTTTTCAAAATACCACGAAGCCATGAGTGATCGTGAGAAGGTTGTCCGTGTGAGACAATGTGAGAGTTCAGTTAGTTATAGCCTACTGAGCATCTAAGCCACGTTTAGTTGTTTTTCATTATGTTCATTCTCTGCCATTTCTCTGTCATTTCTCTGTTCCATCTTTGAGTGTCATGTTATAGATGGACCATCCACCCGTCTCTGTCGGGGTGGAAACTTCATGTCCAAAGCAATTATACTTTTCGGGATTTAAATTATTAAAATAGCAATAGTTGCTGCTGAAAAGCATGTTTTTTCAATAGTAGTGGATGGAGAGAGGGAGGATTTTTATCCAAATGCAACGGCAACCAATGGGCACGAAGAGGGGCGGGACCACAGGGCGGTGCTTGACAAAGGGTCATAGACTCTCAGCCAAGTCGGATGCACCGCGTTGGATTCAAACCCTAGATTCCACAGTGCTGGACAGATACTTTACCCCTGTTCCCCCAACTGGGTTTAATGCTTCGAAATGTTAGTATTAAACTACATTAAAGGCCCTTTCACGGTACTAGAGGTTTGGGCACATCTAAGTTTGGACGGGCAGCTACTCACACTTACGTTGCACCGCCGATCCGACCAACATGTCTGAGTCATTGTGTTGGGGCTTTGTCACTGTACCCATTGCACCCATCTGTCTGTGTCCCTTTTGTGCCCATATATGGAGATGTCTGTTTCTGTCTGTCTACCTGTGTCCCTTGTAGCCCATATATGGAGATAACTGTATCTGTCAGTCCTTGTCCCTTTTATCGAGATCCCTGATGTCATCAGTATATGCCCATATATGGGTATATTGGTTGGATCGACGGTTCGGGACAACTGCATATCCGAACTACTTGACGGCGGGCACCGCAGTCCTTCAAGCCCTTGGTTAAAGGAGTGGTCCCATATATGCACATGGCCATATATGGGCATAGCGGTCAGATTTGTGGCTCTGGAGAACCGGATCTGTATCGGTCAGTCCTTGTCCCTTCATGTCCATATATCGTCACCTTGCTAAACGAATGGCCTAAGTCGTTGTTTGAGGAAAATTATATTGTTGCCTAAGTCAGCTCCTCATGACACTGGCCACCTCTGGTAAAAATCGCCCATCTCCTAATTGAAAAGGATCATGCTGTTCCCTCCCCTTTTAGTATAATGGCCTAACTCCCTAGTGTGACTTAGGCCAAAATATGCTTTTTTTTGGCCTAAGTCACATGGTTTTGTGCCAAATTATTTACTGATTTAGGCCATTACATTTTTTGTTGTTGTCCTAAATCAGATTTAATCCTATTTAAATCTATTAAAATCTTTTATGTTACATAACTGACAGTGTTACATAACTGACAGTGTCATTTCTATTTAAATAGTTTAATAGTCAATAGTCATTTAAATAATAAAATAATTTGTTTTAAACATTTTGGGTGTAATGATTAAGAAATATCATATAGTTTTGTTTTGGATCAGTTCTTTATTTTTCATGAACAACTTAAAAAAATGACATAGGCCATTAGTTTAGCAAGGCGACGATATGGAGATCGCTGATGTCATCAGCATTATGCCCATAAATGTGTCAGAGTGACATCAGAGGTCCGCCCACCGGCCCACCCACCGTCCCATTAGCCAACATTAATATAGGATTGTATTGTGAGATTGTACATCTGCTGTTTTGGAATAGCTGAAGCATAACATAGGGTTCATTTGGTTATAACAACACACAACACATTTAAGAGACGGAACACTTAATTTTCCTCAAGGACTTTCATCTTTATTGAGTTTTTTCTTTCTTTTCTTTTTTACAAAAAAATATAAAAAATCTCAAATCTAACACAACATTATTGTATGAATGTTTGTGTTGAACTCTGCTGTGAGATGACAAGTCAACAGTGAACTTTACAGTCATTGAAGCATTCAGGTCCATGTGCTTTAGAAAACACATAATGGTCTTTGAATGGTTGGATGGATCCTATAGGCTCATCCATAATGGACAATAAAAAAAATTATAGCCAGCGCTCCAAAGTCATTTATACACACTGAGGAAGGCTTGACACTTAAACACGTCTGTGTAGGCTATGCTGTCCGTAGATTAATGAATTAAAAGAACTGGCTGTTATTTTCTTATTGTGAAACTTTGTGAGCCGTGTGCCCGGCAAACTGCATTATAGACTGAGTGCTCGTTTTTGTTTTCATTGTCTTCTATAATGGACCAATACCAATTTTCACTTCAACCTCAAA